>NC_081406.1:199726237-199819211 GCF_030272615.1 Cryptomeria japonica
TATGATATTTCTCGTCATATTTGTTCTACTTTGCACACTAACGATGTTTTGCAAGAATGTAATATACAAGCACTTCCTAAGTTGGCAAGAGAATTTATTTCAAGTGTGTTATGTAATAGACATGATGGTTGCATTTATTATAAGATTCCTTGTTTGGAAGGTTCTTGTGCTATATGTGGTGGTTTGCAACATTTACCAAGATGCATACATTTGGAGAGCACACATGAAATTGGTATGAAACTAGTTTCTTTTAGAAAATACAAGACAGTCACATATGGAGTTAAACATGGAAAAGATGTGAGAGATGTGAGCTAGTGAAAAATGAGATATGTGTAGCTCAATTTATGAAAATGTCTCAAGAGAAACTAGTTTATGAGTACATAATACATACACATAGAGCTCGATAGTTAGATGAGAAATTCAAGTTGTGTAAGGACACATTTCCTCTTGGCACCATTGTTTCTATTGTTTATTTCACTGAAAATTATACACTACAACCTCAAAATGAAGTGCAAACATGTATTATCACTCTACACGAGTTTCTATTTTTGTACACATAGCATTCATGCATGTAGATGATATGACAGAGGAGGATAGAAAGGTTGTAAGAGAGTATCACTTCTACATAAGTGATGATTGTATTCATTCATCAGAGTTTGTAAAAGGATGCTTTAAAGTTTTCTATGATAGTTTAATGGAAAGGAACATATGATACAACCGACACTTAATATGGTCAGATAATTGCACCTCACAATTCAAGAATGCAAGGATGTTTTATTGGCTGACAATGATGCATGTGACAAGTGGTGTACAACATTTTTGTAATTTTACTGAGGTTGGACATGGTAAGGGAGAGCATGATGGTGCAGGAGCATGTGTGAAAAGGGCCCTAGCCTAGCCAGGGAAGAATTGAAGTACGAAGGTGGTGCTAAGTTGGTAGATGCAGAAACAATTGTACGATGCTGTAAGTCTATGATGGGTCCAGGTAATCCAAGCACATCATTGGTTTGTAGATATTTTTGGTTGATTACTGAATCTAACATTGAAAACTATCTAGATTGTTGTACAGTTGTAGGATTGAGTGATATGCACTCATTTATGAGTTCAAATTCAAGTTCACTGGTAATTTATACGAGACAGATGGTATGTTTTTTCTCTTCATGCATGTATTATTTGTGGGAAGACTGTGAATCAGAAGAGTGGGTTGACAAATGGTCTTGTAGACCATTGGTTCCCATTGATTCATATCAAATTCCCAAAGCACTACAATTGAGCCAGATGGAGACATCAGTGGATTTTGACCATGTATCCGACCTAGTGGATTCAGGTGATTTTTTGAGTTAATTTTTTTGCAGGTATTATTTTTGGTTCATTTTGTTGTACATCATACTTTATTTTTGGTATTAATTAACACTTTATAAAATGCAGGTTATGTGTATGCAGTTCTTGCAGAAGAGAACAATGAAGAAGGAACATATTACTATTTGTGTCATTGTGTTGAGCCTAAAAGAAAATTGACAACCACAATCATTGACAGAGAGGGTATTGAGTACCCAATAGGGTCTGTTGTCGTGACAGGAACATGGCTTTAGAGATACCCTATCAAGAATTATGATGTTTGGTTGTTTGAGGACTTTGAAACACACAGACATATTCTTCATTTCTCTAACCTTGTTGTTGCAACAAATATTCATTTGATGAAGTATCGTGGTAGACCTCATAACAAGATTTTATGGAAAGTTCATGAATCTGATCACGAGGCAATACTTGACACAATACGGGTTAGAGCTGATCCTGAAGGCTCACTTGATTGATTCTATAGTTCTAAGTAGAATGATTTTGAGAATTTTGTATAAATCATTGACGAATTGTTATATATTCATTTTTTGTATATATAAATGCCTATGAGCTGATTTTTATATGTTTAGGGGCATAATTTTGTATATTTAAGTGGTAATGAGCTGATTTGTACATATGTACATGCCAAATTTTGTATATTAAAATGGCGATGAGCTGAATCGCACATATTGTAATGCCAAATTTTGTATAAAAGCCCATGAGATGATTTGTATATTAAAATGGCGATGAGCTGAATCGCATATATTGTAATGCCAAATTTTGTATAAAAGCCCATGAGATTATTTGTAAGACAACTTTTTGTATAATCAAATAGCCAAGAGCTGATTTGACCATATTTAGAGGCAAATTTTTGAATAATATGTGACAATGTTTTGTGACTATTTTTTGTGTCAATGTTTTGTGACTATGTTTTGAGTATATGTGATGTGTCCCTGGTCAATCATGAGCATTATTGATTCTTGTATAATCATGGATAATTATTTGAGTCATTATCGGGTCATAGGGGTCATAGATTGAGACTAGATACAATTTGAGCAAAATTGTCATTGTTGTCAAAAAAATTGTCAAAAAAGTTGTCAAGCAACTTCTACATTGCGTCGGTAGGGTATGAACCTCGACGTTCTTGTGCTTTGGGATGCATGATAGGGCCATGCCTAGCATAAACCTGACCACCCAGACGTGCTCGCGATATCAGTTTGTGCACACGAGGAACATAATAAATTCTAGCCAATCTTGCAACTTTTCCTTGCAAGCAACTGATGATTTTTTGAGCAGGCGAAAAATGCTACTAATTGAAAATGGCTTCGATTCATCGAAAACCAAGATAGGCCATTATAGAGGAGCCTCACGCGACTCCACGGGATCAAACAGATTGACCATATGTGTTATGGATTGGAAGAAATAGTCTGTCAAATTTTGACAATTTTTTGGACTCAGGGCATTTGAGAGATCACACCGGTAGGGTATGACTTTCGATGTTTTGGTGCTTTGGGATGCATGACAAGTCCATGCCTAGTATAAACCTACCCACCAAGATGCACTCACGACATCGGTTTGTGCACATGAGGAACAAAATCAATTCTAGCTGTAGACACCCAAAAATGGTCAACGCTTGCGAGGTCATACTTTAACATTTGCGCATTGCCTCATTTTAGGTTTTTGCGTCGCATTAACATTTCTCCTATGTCACGCACTTGGTCTTTATCATTTGCGAACATCGAGTCATTCTTCTACATTTTTCAATCATCTCATCCTCGAATTTGGTCTTGTCGACAACATTATCTAGTCATGATTTTGATTGATTTTTATCTTATCATCAATGTCATCATTTTGGACATCGTCAATCCTAATTAGGGTTTTGTCCTCCTAGCAATCTTATCAATCTCATCATTTTGGACATCGTCAATCCTAATTAGGGTTTTGTCCTCTTATCGATCCTGTCAATCTTACGATCAATTTGTCATCGATCGTTGTCCTCTTATCAATCTTGTCGATTTATCATCAATCCTTCAATCTTGTCGTTTTACGATCAATTTGTCATTGATCGTGGTCATGTCTAATCTTGTCATCTTGCAATCTATTTTGTCAATTTTGTCATTTTGCAATCAATTTTGCTATCGATCATTATCTGTCTCAATTATGTCAAGTTGGATCAATTTGTCATTGTTCCTTGTCAATTGGCGCATCTATCAATCAAATCATTCTGTCGCATTGGTCCTTTATCAATTCAAAATCATGACATTAATTATCTCTAATCAAGACCTAATTGTCATCTTCGCATTTCTAATTCGTCTTCTAGGGTTTTATGATTTGGTCATTTAACCTAATTTACCATTTCTTCCTCTAGGATTACTAAATTATTTATTAATCCTAAGTCTTCTTATTACAATTAAATCTTTATTTAATTGGCTAATTATTCCTCTTTGTGAATTGATTAATAAATGAAAAATTATTAATTAATTCACTAATTCACTAAATCCTATTTTTCATCAATTTCTAATTCCAATTTCCTAATTGGTCATCAATTTCAATTTCCTAATTTTCAAATTTCTAATTCCTTTTCCCTCCTATTTCATCTCCTAATTCTATGGGAATGACATTTCAATTTGTCATAAATTGTCATAATTGATAATTAATCAATTTGACATAGAATGTGTCATAATTTGTCATCAAATTGTCAATCAATCAAATTATGCATGGAAAGTGCATAATTTGTCATAATTGACATATTGATTTGCAATTTCCATTTGAATTGCATCATGCCAATTTTGTGATTTCTCCAATTTCTCTATAAATTGGATAATTTTTCTTCAATCAGCCTCTTCCAATTACTTCTTGAAATCCGAATTGCTGTTAAACTACTGAATTTTCGTTCTAGTACTCTTGAGCTTTTTGCTTTCAATTGTGAGAGCACTTGTAGGTGAGATCCACAAAACTATTGAAGAGGAAAGAACAACAATGGAGCCGCATGGAAGGAGTATTCAATCTTGAATTTGGTTTGCATAATGTTTTCTTTTGAATGCTTCATTTTCATACCTCTATTGAATGAGCTTTAGGATTAGGTTCATTTCAATGAGTGTTCTCATGATATTGCTTTGATTATCTAATGTTTTGATTGATCTACTTGTCTTGTGATGAATCCTAATTTCTACGCTACACTAGCCAATCTTGCAACTTTTCCTTGCAAGCAACTGGCAGTTTTTTGAGCAGGCAAAAAAATGCTACTAATTGAAAATGGCTCCGAGTTGTCAAATAATGAGATAGGCCATTGTAGAGGAGACCCCATGAGATCAAACAGATCGATCATATGTGTCGTGGATTGGAAGAAACAGTCTATCAAATTTTGACAATTTTTTGGACTTAGGGCACTTGAGAGATCACACCGGGAGGGTATGACTCTCGACATTCTGGTGCTTTGGGATGCACAATAGGGCCATGCCTAGTGTAAACCTACCCACTTAGACGCACTCGCGATGTCGGTTTGTGCACACGAGGAACAAAATTTGACCATTGCGAGCGTGAGGGTGCTCTCGCACCAAACACATTGTTGTTTATATTCATATTGTCGATTTTTGTTATTTATATTCATATTGTTAATTACATATGCAAATATTCATTTAAATTTATAAAAGGGCAGCCACCAAATACATCGAATACACAATAATGAAATGAATACAAGGAGTTTTGTAAGGTTAATTCAACATTTTAGAAATTTTATCAAATCATATTCCACGATTGCAATGCTTTATATCATATATTTTTGTTGTTTATATTCATATTGTTGATTACATATGCAAATATTCACATTGTTGATTACATATGCAAATATTCATTTAAATTTATAAAAGGACAACCACAAAATACAATGAATACAAAATAATGAACTCATTACACATTTATTGGATCGAATATCGATATTTATATATATAAAAAAAGGCATGTCTGCCAAGTCAATACAAGTATTACAAAAATGTGGCATATGCCATGTCCAAATCGATATACAATAAAAATGTAGAATATATCTACATGTATTGGTCATTCTATGACCAAAACTAACACTATATGATCCTAAACTTGTGGTGGATCATCAAAATCAAGCCTCTTCAGTGCAGTACATGGCTCTGTAGATGGCTACAAAACCACAATTCAAAAGCTAAGTTAGAATTCTTTTGTAGAAAATAGTTCACAATTAACATCATAACTATGCATTTAACTTTAATTCCTTTGCAATTGAAATGTAGATTACCTCATCGGCTGATCTAGGAGCTAATGTCTTCTCTCTCCTCTCCTTGTCATTCTTAGGAGTTTTATTGAAGACATACTTAAATTGATCCATGTTATGGCCGTATTGCGAAGGAGTCTATTGTACAAACTAGAAATTGGACCAAGCATTAAAGATAGTTAGTATATCTTGTATTTTTTTGAATTCAAAGTGTTTTTTTAATCCATGCTACAAACTTAGAGTGAATCAAAAGTGCCTTTGGAATTTTTATTAAAAATCCATCAAAGCACTAACCCAAATAGGTAAATTTGTTTGTTCAAAAGGCTCGATATCATGCTTGAGGAAATTGTCAATTTGATTTCCTAAGGTTTGGACTATGCCAAGATCATGGTGTTGAAATGTGGTGACTGATCAGCAAAGTACTATACACTCAGCACATATCCTTGCTGGGGTTCGGGGCCGAGTAGGGCCCCAGTCGAGGGTTTGGGGGCGACAGCCCCCAAAGCGGGCGAAGCCCGCTATGAGGGTTCGGGGGCAGTAGCCCCTGAGAATTTTTATTTTTTTTTGCCACTTTTTTTGTTGATGAAAACTGACATTGTAATAAAACCCTAAAAAGGCCGACTTTGTTTGTTGCCCTAAAAACGCATGTTATAAGCGGCTGGGATGCTTCAGGCATGGGAAGGTTGATGTACTATTTTTGTTAGATAATAAGAAAGATTGGACGACTATGTATGGTGGACGTAACCCATTCTGGGTGAACCACGTTAAATCTCTATGTTATCTGTGTCCTGTTTTATTTCTTTATCTTTTGTATTTAAATCTGCATATAATTGTTAGTTCATATTTGCTTTGGATCTGCTTGAAACCCTAACAATTGGTATCAGAGCGAGGTTTTTTGTAAATTGGCAGGACTTTCAGATTTGAGTGGGAGCAAATGGAGGATTCCAAATTCAAGGTCAAAAAGTTTAACGGCTAGAATTATCAGTTATGGAAAATACAGATGGAGGATTACCTATATCAAAAGGATTTGTGGTAGCCATTGGAAGTAAAGGCAAAGAAAGTAACCACAATGTCAGATGAAGAGTGGGACATTTTAGATAGAAAGGCATTGGGATCCATTCGATTGTGCCTTGCACCATCCGTAGCACTCAATATAACAGAAGCAAAAATGACTATAGATTTGATGGTGACATTGGCTAAGTTGTATGAGAAACCCTCGACTTTGAATAAGATATTTCTTATGAAGTGTTTGTTTAATTTGAAAATGAGTGAGGGAGGATCTATAGCAGAGCACTTAAATGATTTTAATACAATTACCAGTCAATTGTCTTCGGTAAAAATTACTTTTGCAGAAGAGGTTAGGGCTCTCTTGGTTTTATGTTCTTTACTAGAAAGCTGGAATAGCTTGGTTATGGCTGTAAGTAACTCTATTTCTGGTAAAAATACTTTGGTATTTGATGACATTGTTGGTGTTATCCTAAGCAAGGAAATGCAAAGAAAAAGCACAGGTGAGACTTCAACATCATCAAGTAGTGTTTTGAATGTGGAGAATAGAGGAAGATCAAAGGAAAGAGGAAAAGGCCCTTGGAATGAGAAGTCACGAGGGAAGTCAAAGAAAGGATGCTCTCAATCTAGAGGAAAGAAAGATTGGTAGTACTGCAGAAAGCCTGGTCATCTAAAGAAAGACTGTTGGTCTTGAAAAAACAAAGAAGGAGACAAAAATGAAAATGACAGTAAGGAAGCTAATATTGGAAGTAATACTTTACAAGATGTTTTAATCTTATGTTTGGATAATGTTGATGATTCTTGGATAATAGATTCAGGGGCTTCATTTCATGCTACACCCCATAGAAAATATTTTCTAGATTATGTTCAAGGTGATTTTGGATAGGTATATTTGGGCGATGATGAGCCCTGTCAAATTGTTGGAAAAGGAAAGATAAAGATCAAGTTACAAAATGGAAATGACTGGTTTCTGCAGGAGGTAAGACATGTTCCTAATTTAAGAAGAAATTTAATTTCTGTAGGGCAACTAGGTAGTGAAGGTTGCATAGTTACCTTCTCAGATAGTATCTGGAAGGTCATTAAAGGATCATTAGTAGTAGCTAAAGGTGCAAAGGTAGGCACATTATATCTATGTACTGGTAACACTTACTCTACCTTAGCTGCTATAGATAAAGTTATTGCAGGGACAACAACAATAGATGTTGCAAGAACAAACTCGATAATGTGGCACCATAGGCTTGGGCACATGAGTGAGAAAGGGATGAAAATCCTTCACTCCAAAAATCTATTTCTAGGACTAAAGAAGATTGATTTAGAGTTCTATGAAAACTATGTTTATGGCAAACAAAAAAGAGTCAGATTTCTCAAGGTTGGGAAAGAGAAGAAGAGTGAGAAGTTAGAGCTTGTACATTCAGATGTATGGGGACTGGCTTAGGTATCATCTCTTGGTGGCTCTTGTTATTATGTTATTTTTATTGATGAATCAACCAAAAAAACATGGGTATATTTCCTAAAACAAAAATTAGATGTTTTTGAAACTTTTAAGAAATGGAAAGCTTTGGTTGAGAATGAGACAGAAAAAAAGTTGAAGTGTCTCAAATCAGATAATGGAGGCGAGTATTGTAGTAAATCATTCGAAGATTATTTCTCCTTAAATGGGATTCAAAAGCAGAAGATAGTTCTAGGAACTCCACAAGAAAATGGTGTGTCAGAGAGAATGAATAGGACTATCATGGAACGTGTGAGGAGCATGAGATCTGCATGCTGATTACCCTTACATTTTTGGGTAGATGTTGTACATATTGCTATTTATTTGATAAATAGAGGACCTTCAACCCCTTTAGATGGTGGTATTCTAGAGGAGGCATGGACTGGTAAAAAGGTAAATTATTCTTTTCTAAAAACTTTTGGTTGTGAAGTTTTTGTCCATGTTGATAAAGAAAACAGAACCAAGCTTGATGCTAAATCTCGAAAATGTACCTTCATTGGATATGGGATAGATGAATATGGCTATTGGTTATGGGATTATGAAAATAAGAAAATAATTAGAAGTAGAGATGTTATATTCAATGAGAAGGTTATGTACAAAGAACAGATGCAGGAAAAGAAGCATGAATAGGACAAACAAGAATATGTGGTGTTGGATGAGATTCCTGAAAATGAAATGCCATAGGTACCTGATGCTTAGCAACAACAAATTGTCCCACAAAATTTTGCAAGTGTTAGACATTCTACAAGGTCAAGTAGACCCCTTGAAAGATTTTCTCCTTCTTTGTATTCTATTTTATTAACTGATTCTGGCGAACCCGAAGAATATGAAGAAGCAATGCAGGTGGATCCCAAACAACAGTGGGAGCTAGGCATGAAAGAGGAGATGGACTCCTTGATGAAAAATAAGACTTGGGACTTAGTGCGTTTACCTACAGAAAAAGAGCTTTGCCTAACAAATGGGTTTATAGGTTGAAGGGGAGAAAGGAGGCCAGAAAAGATATAAGGCCAGACTTGTGGTAAAAGGTTTTGCACAAAAAAAGGGTATAGATTATGATGAAATATTTTTTTCAGTTGTAAAAATAACTTCAATTAGAACTGTACTTAGTCTTGTGGCTACAGATGATTTACATCTTGAACAATTAGATGTCAAAACATCTTTTATCCATGGAGATTTGGAGGAGGAAATTTACATGTTACAACCACAGGGATACGAGGTCAAAGGTAAGGAGAACTTGGTGTGCAGGTTGAAGAAAAGTTTGTATGGGCTAAAGCAAGCACCCAGACAATGGTATTTAAAATTTGATGGTTTCATCGTTGAACATGGTTATCATAGATGTCATTCTGATCATTGTGTATATTGTAAGAGATTGGATAATGGCAGTTATATTATCCTGTTGCTCTATGTTGATGATATGCTTGTTGCTGGGTCTAACATGCAACACATAAATGATCTTAAATAGAAATTAGCCAGGTCATTTGCTATGAAGGATTTGGGTGCAGCTAAGCAAATTTTGGGTATGAGGGTTACACGGGACAGGAAAAATAGAACCTTAAATTTGTCCCAAAGTGAGTATATAAAGAAGGTGTTGAAAAGATTTAACATGCAGGATGCAAAAGCAGTTAGTACACCTTTGGCTAGTCATTTCAAATTGACTAAGGAGATGTGCCCAAAGGCATAGGAAGATGTAAATAAAATGTCTAACATCCTGTATTCATTAGTTTTTGGCAGTCTAATGTATGCAATGGTATGCACAAGGCCAGATATTGCACATGCAATGGGAGTTGTGAGCAGGTTTATGAGTAATCTGGGTATGGAACATTGGAATGCTGTGAAATGGATTCTTCGGTATTTGAAAGGAACTGCTACGAAGGCATTATGTTTCAAAGGATCTAATGCTTCTCTGAGAGGATTTGTTGACTTTGATCTGGCAGGCGATATTGATTCATAGAGGAGTACTACAGGGTATGTTTTTACTATAGGGGGAACTGCAATCAGCTGGATTTCTAGGCTGCAAAAGGTTGTTGCACTTTCAACCACTGAAGCTGAGTATGTTGCTGCTACAGAAGCCAACAAGGAGATGATTTGGTTACAATATTTTCTGGAGGAATTGGGTCAAACATAGGAGGATCGCACATTGTATACTGATAGCCAGAGTGCCATTCATGTTGCGAAGAACTCTGCTTTTCATTTAAGGACAAAGCACATTCAGCTCAGGTACCACTTCATCCTAACTATTTTGGAGGAGGGTCAGTTACGGCTTGAGAAGTTTCACACAAGTGAGAATCTTGCCGATATGTTCACGAAGGAAGTTCCATAGGAGAAGCTGATTTCTTCATCAATTTCTATTCTTGATTGATAATTGTTGATTTTATACCAGTCAAGTCCTAGTGATTTATCTAGCAGATGTTGCATGTACAATGGTGTTGTGTAGTATCAATCTCCAAGTGGGAGATTGTTGAAATGTGGCGACTGATCAACAAAGTACTGTACACTTAGCACGTATCCTTGCCATTTTTTTTGTTGATGAAAACCAACATTGTAATAAAACCCTAAAAAGGCTGACTTTGTTTGTTGCCCTAAAAACTCATGTTATAAGTGGCTAGGATGCTTAAGGCATGGGAAGGTTGATGTACTATTTTTGCTAGATAATAAGAAAGATTGGATGACTGTGTATGGTGGACGTAACCCATTCTGGGTGAACCACGTTAAATCTCTGTGTTATCTGTGTCCTATTTTATTTCTTTATCTTTTGTATTTAAATTTGCATATAATTGTTAGTTTATATTTGCTTTGGATCTGCTTGAAACCCTAACACATGGTACTCTAGGGGTAACAAAGAGAGACAAAACTAGAATGGTGCAAACTTCAAAGGAGTCAATGAAGGATGAAAATTAGGGTACCAAACTTAGGTAGAGAGCCCAAAATCATTCAGAAACCAAGACTTAGTCCTATGGATTGAACCTCTATCAGATTTAATTTGAAAAATGACAATAAAAAGGGCCCCCCCTCTATCAATAAAGAAAACTTGGAGAACCCCATGCCAAGATGCAGAAATCCATGGATAAAGCTTGTTAATATGAGGTGAGTAATTCCAAGTCTTGACTATTAAGGTTCTATTACAAAGCCCTAACACCTGCATGGCAAGATAATCATCAAAGAAGCTCACCCTAACCAATGAATCTTCATTATTTCTACCAAAATTGGGAAAGACTGGAATGGCTTCCACTTCCAGAGGTTTCACAATCTCCTTTTGAACGAATTTCTTCAAAACCACTTTCTTTTTATTTTGATGTATATATTTGTCCCCTCAGGAATGATTTCTACCTTTATTCCCACAAAAAGGAACAACCCTACAATTATTATGAAGCTATAATGTCTTAGCAGATGATGAGTTCTTTTGACAAAGCATTTGATTGAAGGGGACTCCACAAAGAGGAATATTATTTGGAGTTGATACCAAACCTAACACATGAAGTAGAATGTTATTTGGAAACAAAGCCAAATTTCTTGTTTCGAGAGATGCATATGATCCTATTAGTTGTTTCTTTGCTTCCCATCTAACATCTGGATAATGATGCTCTTTAAGGTGTCATCTAGACCATCAAACATCATGATTATGATGTCTTGCAACTTGTCCTATAGAATGAGGAGGGATTTGTCCATGGTTTCCTTTGAATTTATGAAAACTACCCATTGGTAGTCTCCTAGAAAGTGCAAACCTCATTGAAAACTACCTATAAAATAGCTTACTATAAATGTCTTGACATTTCTAAGATAGGAGGAAGCAATAGAGACATACATAAGCATCCCTTCTAACTCGATCCACCTACTTAAACACAGTTAAAAATCCTATCAACAAGCAGAAGAAAGGCAATCATAAGCATTAGAGATGCATGTAGATGCATGCACATACATGTACTACCACTCAAAATCAATGACACCTACAACAAACTCAGAGCATCAGACTCCCTCACATTGTCAAATAATCTTATATCGTTCCCACATTAAGATTAAAAAAAAAACTTCTTTTGCATAGGCTTACAAAAGGTATCATCTAAGGACTTCTTGCATACATTCTATATTCTTTTTTAGGGTGGGGGATTTGAGGTGGTTACAATTAACTTTTAAATAATTCGTATTATTCATCCAAATAAATGTATCATATATATATATAATTAATTATTAAAATAAAGTAAAATATTAAATAAGAACTATCAATAAAAATGATATGAAAATGATTATATTATATTATATTTCTAAAATATTTTATTAATAGAAAGTGAATTTATAAATTTTTGTTGAACATTTCTTTGATTGCAGATGGATTTCCTCTTTGAATTATTGTAATAACATAATTTGTTTTACATGGTACAAATATATCAAGTCAATCTATATATCAATAAATTATTTTTAAAAAACATTATAATATAATAAATTATATTTATAAAAGTAATTATAATATAAATAAATACAAAATAAAGAACAAGAGTCCAACACTACAAATAAATTAATAATGATAAAGACAGGTTTTACCTAGCAGGCACAATTTGCTGTGAAACAGTCAACACTAGCACTACGAATCTGTCCAAATGATCCAGTAATATTCAAAAAAGGGTGGACTCATTCCTTTCAAAATTACAAAATTGAAATTTTTATTCATTGTGACTTGCCCAGAAATTTCGAGCAACTGTGACTGTGTGACTGGGTATATAAGACTTGCATCTGGGTATATGTGAAGTGCAAACCAAAACAATGGGCCGAGCTCCCTGCTGTGATAAAATCGGACTAAACAAAGGTCCATGGTCTCGTCAAGAAGATCGAATACTCATTCATTTTATTCGCATGAATGGCCATGGGAACTGGCGTGCAGTCCCTAAACAAGCAGGTTTCAATTCTACACGCTAATTTAATGGCAGGACTCTTTTTCTTTTTGCAGTCTAAAACTGATGAGTATTCTTCTCTGGTAATGGCAGGACTCTTAAGATGCGGTAAAAGCTGTCGTCTAAGGTGGGTTAATTACCTCAGACCAGAAATTAAACATGGGAATTTTACTTCTGAAGAGGAAGAGACTATTATTAAGCTTCATCAACTTCTGGGCAACAGGTTTGATCATTGTTCATAATATTTCTTTACTGTTTTGTTTGTTCCACCATATCCTTGGCTGATGTTATTGGATTGTGTTATATAAAATACAGGTGGTCGGCTATTGCTTCACGTCTGCCTGGAAGAACAGATAACGAGATAAAGAATGTGTGGAATACTCGCTTGAAGAAGCGGGTTTCAAGAGTGGGACTCGATCCAGTATCACATCATTCAAAGTCACCCAAGGCGGAGCACAATCTTATCTCGCTTGATTACTCCCACTGTAGTGAGAAAAGTCCATCAATGGAGGAGGGCAATTCAGGTCTAATTCGGGCAAAGGCCATGGTTGATTTTCCCACCAGAATTTCTAATTCTTCGGACACATTCTATGATTCATACAATCTGTCAAGCGGAATCCTTTCATCTATAAATAGTATAGACAGGGAGTTTGTAAATGGAGATTCAAGTTCAAGTTTAGATTGGTTTGAATCCAGTTGTACAAATTCTTCTGATGAGCCAATTAGATATAATCATGAAACCGAAATAAGCACATATGAAGTAATGTGGGAAGCTCACAATTTCTTGAGCTGCATGGATGATGCAGACAAAGATCACCATATACTCAATAATCTAGAGTTGCAGAGTAATGATGATGATTGCGATGGCTTTGGTTACTGGTTAAATATTTTGAATCAAGCCGGGTCATCATCCACGTTATTGTAGATCTCTCTACGTTATTTATTTATTTTTGTTTCTTTAATAGGAAAGAAAGTCTGTCCTAGGAATCCCCATGAATGGGGAACTGTTCATTTTCGTTTTCGTAAATGTGTAATTGACCAATTCAATCTACACCCAAATCCAACGTAATTAAACAATTGCATGGTCAAGAGTAAGGTCCTATGTTATAATTTAGTTTATTTTGATTAGTCGTCAGCACACGATCCTTTGAAAGTGTTTGTATATTTTTTTAAAAGTTAAGTCTTTTTATGATATTTTTGTTTCCAATAAGTTTATTACAAAAATATTTGAAGAAAAAGGTTTTCTATCAAAATTAATCAATGAGAGATGTAATTACACATCAATATATTATTGTTTGTCGAAATTATCTTTTATTAAATATTTTAATAAGCATAAAAATAATATTTGGAATATGACATGTGACTATTAAAAGAAATTGTTCAAAAATGAAGAAAATACTATTCAACAAATAGAAAATTATTGAACATGTCAATCTATATAAGGCTAAGAAATTTTGAATAGAATTGCTTTTTGACAAAAAATGACATGTTCTTTCTTATTTGTCTTTCAATGATTGTTGCTCCCATTTTATAGTGTTCTTCATTCCAACTTCCATTATTTTAAGTTTAGAGATTATATTTAAACTCTTATCAAGAATAAATATATTGTTATTGTGGATAAAATTTAAAAGTTTGAATATATTACCCTTTCTCATGTTCATATGTTGTGTAATTACATGAATTGCGGATATGGGTATTTATTTTAGTTGATTAAGAAAAATTGTGGAGGTAAATTTGGAAGAAAACGTAAAAAGAAGGGAATGAATTGTATTGAACCATGTGACATTTATTTTAGTATGCACTAGCTACATAATTTTAGCACCTTTATTTTCATAACCTCTATTTGATATCTAAATTGTAGTAGCTCCAATATTATAGATTCAACATTTACAAAGGATAGCCTATGTTGCTAAGGTTTAAACAACAAACTTAGATAACAAATCACATGACACTACCATATAAGAATGTAACCAAATTCAATGAATTAAAAAAACAAATTCCCCCCTACTCTAATTTTATGAGGATAAGTTCCCCTTCTATAAGATTGTTACAATAATGTTCAATAGAATAAGTAAAATAATTCTCCCCTACTAGTGAATGAATGATGGGAATAAGTGCTCTATTCATAAGTGTTATGCACTTTCTCTTGATTATTTTTTATAAATAATAAATCTTTTATAATTTACAATTTTCTTTCTAATTTATCTCATTTTTTGTGGATGTTATTGATGCACAACGTGACTATCTATCTTGGAATTTTTAATACATTCATTCATATCAATATTGAATCTAGCATTCATATATACTAACTTCCCAATTTGAAACAACATTGTCTCTACTCTTTGTATATTTTCTATCTTAGACTATATCACATCTATGGTCTCATCTCCTAGGCTAGAACTTATGCACATTCTAATATCTAGTTACAAAATTTAAAATTCTACCTTTTAGGAATAGTAACTCTAAAATATGAGAATTAACTATTGGCATGCATGCAAAATATTTCAACATATGTGTTTAATGTTATGTATTTAAGGACACCATCCTAAGAAAATTTCATATTGATTTTTAGCATCTCATATTTATAGATACTATCATACACATCATAGGTTAGAAATGCACCATTCTTTATTTATCTATTTTGTTCATGTTACATCAACTAAGATGTATAAATTCATGAAAATATGAAGGTGAATTTCCATTAAGATAGATCATGTTGTGGTCTATTCATGTTGATTACCTAAATATCTTAATAGGTTTTGGTTGAGGTTGCACAACAAAAAAAGGTAAAGTGGAGGTTAGTATAGAAAAACAAGGAGGTAGTCAAGTTAATATTGTAGCACAAAAGGAATAGGTCAACAAAGATAAAGAAGATGGAATAATTAGAGCTTCCTAGGTTGAGGGAAAATCATCAAAAGAAATAGGTTTGTTAAAAATAAAAATTTATAAAATATATTTTTTAACTAGATTAATTATTCTCTACTATTAATTTAAAAATTATATTTCTAAACATATTATTATGAGGTATATTTGTTTTTTAAAATATTTCTATTTTTATTTAATATTTATGCTGATACACATATTACAATGGAAGCATGGAGGATTGAAAGTGTCTGTACATAAAATGTAATTTTTTTTCAAGGATAAGGATAAGAACAAATATAAAATAAAAATATAATGATATGATAATGTTATAATAATTATTGTATACACCTAAAAATGGTCTGAAGATAGTTAATTAAATACACAAATATTTGATTAATTCCCCTTCCCAATTAATTGAATTCACAAGCAATTTAATTAATTTCTCTATTCATCTACTAGTAAATAAATCTAAATGATTTATTTATATAGTTCATCTCATATCCCCCTTTGATTAATTAATTATAAATTAATTAATGTCTCCCCATATTAAACAATTCTTCTAATCCCTAATTAAGATTAACAAACCCAAGTTTGTTGAGAATAATTACCATTTTCCAAATATTTGAATTTCTAAATTCAGATGAGCACATGGCTCCTAACTTTAACCACCCAACCTAACCATCCCCTAACTTAACCCATTCAATCTAATCTTTGGTCTAACTAACCCTATCCTATCTTGCACATTCTAACCTCCTTATCCTAACCTCCCATGGTGTGGATATTCTCTCCTTGAGACACATGGCACTTTTTCCACATGTCTCCTCCCTTGGACACTTGCCCTCTCATGAGCAAGGCTCCTTGACACTTGTCACCATAGAGATGACAAGTGTCCCTTCCTCCAACCTCTTCTCCAACTTCCTCAATCTTGGCCCTTGATATCTTCAGATCAGATTTGGACCGTCGATTCCTGCCACTTCAGTTTTGGCCTTGGAAATCCTATAAATACCCCTCATTTTGGAGCAATAAGGATCCCATCTCATATCAATTTAGGCATTGTTACTATAGAAATTTACATTTGGGTCAGTGCAAGAAGATGAGTCCACTTTTTGGCCAAAAAGTGGAAGTGTTTTCCCTGTTTTTCAGATTTTGTCTCACTTGAGCTTAAATTTTGAAACACTTAGAGATTGAATCTTGAAAAAACTCAGGAATATAAAAGATAGCTCTCTGAGTTTACTTTTCAAATATGTAATTTATTTTAATACCCACATAATAAAAAATAACTTTTTGAATGATGTTCTAAAAACTATGTTTTAAAAATGTCTGTTTCAGGACCATACCATGCATGTGTATGACCCACACTTTTTGACACAATTAAAATTATTTTCTCAAACCGTTTTGGGAAATGGTTTATAACACACTGAAGATTGATGAGCATATTTTTTTGTATTTTTTTTTCAAATATTTTTTTTTTATTTAATTTTTTAATGGCCGTAATTATCTTTTTAAAAATTTGACGTGTACGACCCACATAATTTGACGTAAACTTAGTATTTTTTGAATTTTTTTTTTTTAAATTGAAAAGAATTTTGTGTAGATTGATGACATATAATTTTTTTTTCAAAATTCATTAAAATAAATAAGTTATTAAATTAAGAAAATTAGTTAATATTTCAAATTTATGACCCTGATTTAGTATAAATTAAATGAAAAATAGTTAAAATAATCAATTTTTAATTTAATTTACATATTTAGAATCTAGACAGTATAATCTGAAATGGGTTTCAATTCCATATAAAAATTCTTTGATTAGAGGCACGTAAACTATTTCATTTCATCATATTTGTGCTTTCATTCATGGAGCTTTGAATTTGTAGGTTCATGTCTCAGGTGTGGCCATCCCAGGCCTATCCCGAGCCTAATCCCGAGGCAAGTGGTGGGTTGTGAATTCAAATTTTACATAACGGGCCCCCGTTTATAAAACGGGGGCCCGTTTCATTTTTTGCTCGTTGGATTTAACAACGGGCCCCCATTTTCGAAATAGGGGCCCGTTATTAAAATAACCGTTGTTGTAAAAAAAAACCAGATTGCATCGATTTACCACACTATCATTGAAATCTATACTGACAAAGATTTTTTACATCATTTGGCAGTACTTTTTAATATTTTTTATGCGATTTTTTGAAGACGAGTTTGTAAAAATGGGTTCTAAGCAACATCAAAAGAAAAAAAAGAGGACAATGACAGTGGACGAAATTCAAGCACAAAGAGAGAAGGAGGCAAAACGCCAAAGAGATCGAAGATCACAACAACGGCAATTGAATAACACTTCTGAAGCATCTAGTTCAGTGCCCATTGTAGATGAGACCATTGAAGACATCATGATGGATGCAAGAAATGTAGAACCACACACGGGTATGACTGTTGATGCAAATGTTGATGTGGATGCGAATCCTGGTATGTTTTAAATCCTGATGACTATGATGCCAATCAAACTGCTGATTTAAATGAAGCTGGATATAAATTTCATACACCAATACGAAAAGAAATAAAAATTGAAAATATTACACCACCATCTCTAAAAGAAAATGAATGTAATTTGTTTACTATTGATAGCAATGTGCTAGATAATCTTAATGGGTTAGTTTCTTGGAGACAAATCAGAACACATGCAAACAGATTATATAAACAATTTTTCTATAATAAAAAGTTAGGACTCCAATGTCAATTAATGCTACAATTAATAAAAATGTTAAAAATGCGTAAAGTCATGAAAAAAATAGGTATTTATGCAAAACCAAAAAGAAAAGATGAATCATATAAGCAAGTTGTATCTACTGTTGCCAGTGCCATCGATTCTATAGGAAAAACAAGTCGATCTAAAGATAAGAATGCAGCACGTAGAGTTATAATGACTGCTATAGTTGACAAAATGATTGTTAATAAAAGAATGTTAAGTGATATAAGTGGCTATTTGAACTTACATCGTAGAACCTTGTCAAGAGCGGCCAAAAGAAGAGACACAATTGAAATTGATCCACTAAACCATTGTTGGAGTTTTAGTGGTAGACTTCAAAGGTCGGACATGAAATTAAATGATGAAACTAAACAATTAATTACAAAATTTTGGCATGATAACACTAGAGTTTCATCAAATGTTAGAGATGTTTTAAAGTTAAGGGTGGGATCAAAAATTCGTGATCCTCATCCAAAAAATCTTCTTGACATGACTCAAACGGAATTCTTTAAAAAATTTAGTGATGAATCTGTGTTAATGAATTTACGAATTAGTCAAAGATCATTTGAAAAATGCAAACCCTGGTATGTTAAAATTAATAAACAAAGAATATCTTGTTGTTGTAAAACTCATGTCCAGTTTCGTTACTATTATGATGTTTTTAGATATATTCGTTGTATGTTGCATGGTAATGATCTTGTGCAGGATTGTGGTGTTTATGTTCCACCTGAAACTATAAAAAAATTTATTGGAAGTTTATTTTGTAAACCACCTAATGAACAATTATTTCTTTCCAGTTCATGCATTTATGGTCTTTGCAATTTATGTGGGAACTATTCTTCGATAGGTGAATGTTTGCATGAACATGTTTCATCTGAGTTTGGACAAAAAATGGTTGATGTTAGGAGATTTAAAAATATAGAATACCCTCTAAAGGATGGAAAGATGGGGAAACGTTTAGAATTGATTACAGAATAGAATAGTGTGAATGCATTTATTAGTGAGTTTAAAACTCATATTGTTCCAAAATATGTGAAACATTCCCAACATGCCCGATGGCTTGATGGACAGTTTCGCATATGCAAGAACACATTTCCAATTGGAACAATAATATCAGTTGTGGATTTTGCAGAAAATTATACTCTAAAACCACAAGAGGAAACTCAATCACAATACTACAACTCAGTGCAAGTGGCCATATTTGTGCACATTATATATAGACATGACCATGACAGTACAGAAGATAATAGAAAATTTTTGAGGGAGTATCATTTCTATGTTAGTGATAATCGATTACACTCTTCAGAGTTTGTCCAACATTGCTTCGAGGTATTTTATGATAATCTTAAGGAAAGAGAAATTGACATGAAACAACATATGATATGGTCAGATAACTACACTGGACAATTCAAAAATGCAAGAATGTTTTATTGGCTATGCAAAGTTCACAAGATAACCAATGTCCAACATTTATGGAGTTTTTTTGAAGCAGGAAAGGGTAAGGGGGAACACGATGGAGCCGGTGCCTGTATAAAAAGAGCTCTTGCTAGAGAACAATTGAAATTCGAGGATGCAGTGAAATTCAGAGATGCTCGTGTAGTTGTAGATTGGTGCAATTCAAAGTTGTCAAAAGGATCAACTGAAAACACTGCAATTTGACGTTTCTTCTGGTTGATAGAGGAAGATAGTATTCCTATTCGGCATGATTGTAATACCATCATTGGATCAGCTAAATGGCATTCGTTTAAGAGTTCTAATTCAAACACATGGACTATATTCACAAGGCAACTTGCTTGCTTTTGTCAGTTTTGTGTTTCCGGAGATTGGGAATTTTGAGAGAATAAAGAATGGGTTGAAGAATGGCAACAAAGATCATTGACACCCATAGATGCAAATGATCCGCATGAAAGAACTGATGAAGATATGGATCAAATGTTTGCATCAAATGACTATGATCGCATTTCAGATCTTATACAACAAGGTAAAATTATTTTTGAAATTTGTTTTGATTTATTAAATAGTACATAAATTTATGAAATCTTACAGTGTATATTTTTGTTTTTATTTCTCATTAAATATTAAAATAAAATTGTTTTGTGCACAGGACATGTCTATGCTATTGTTGCACCAGAGGACAATGAAGAGGGGACAGAGTATTGGTTGGCTCGATGTGTAGAGCCAAAACATAAGCTAACTACTCCTCGAGTAGATGATGATGGTTATGACTATCCAACAGGATCTGTGGTTGTTGTTGGCACTTGGCTACGCAAATATCTAACAAGAAAGAATGGATTGCCCGCATTTGAAGATTATGAATTAGAGAAAAAGATTATACATTGCTCGCATTTGGTAGTGGCAACTAATATAAAATTGGATAGATATCGTGGCAGGCCTGCTAATAAACAATTATGGACTCTCTCTATGGAAGAGCACGAGACAATTATAGATGCTTTGCAAAAGAGAGAGGATGCAGATGGTATAACGGAATAAATCTAGTAAAATTTTGTTTCAGGTCTACCACAAGTAGAAGGCATCAATGAAAACAAAGTTATTTAAATAGACTGTTTATTTTATTTTAGATATGTCTTCTTGATTACATTTTGTGTACAATATACATAAATGAGAGACTACTAGTCAAATTTATGAATGAGATAATTATGTTTTAATCAAGTTCTATTCATTATATTTGTTAAATGATACTTTTTAATTTAGAATATGTTATAATTATAAGATATGTTTCGATACTTAGTTCATGATGTATGCACATGTAGTTTATCTAATCACAAGAACTATTTAAATGAAATTCCAAAAATAAAATTACAAGTCCACATAATGCCTATAAAGTTGTTTAAGCACAACTTCCATAAATAAAATTTCAAGTCCACATAATATATAAAGTATGCGCAAAATTTCAAGTCCACATAATTTCAAGTCAATATATATGATCTAATGTGCACATAATTTCAAGTCCACATAATATCTAATGCACACAATACACATAATGTATGCACATAATATATATGATCTAATCCTATTATGAAACTATCCATATATATAAAGTATGTGTGTGCACGTGTAAACAAATATGTAAAGCCCGTAAAATAGTACATATCAGAGCCAAATAAATAGTAAAATTTCAAGTCCACATAATCCATATAATATCTAATCCATATATATGTCTAGATGGTAACATGATGTTCACTCCACATAATATCTAATGTGCACAAAATATATAAAGTATGCACAAAATATATATGATCTAATCCTATTATGCAACTATCCATATATATAAAGTATGTGCATGTGTAAACAAATGTGTAAAGTCCATAAAAAAGTACATATCAAAGCCAAATAAATAGTAAAATCTAAGTGCTATCATCAATAACATCTCGTGGTCTCTTGTCCCCAGGACGTGGTCCAGATCCACCTGTCTCATGCTGTACAATAAAAAAATAATATTAAAATATTACTTGAAATTAACTATTAAAAGAATCATTTATCAAATATAGTAGAATTCATAAATTAAGTTACAAACTTACCATATGCTCATTAGATCCTGTAGCAGTATCTCTCTTGTCCCCAGGACGTGGTCCAGATCCACCTGTCTCATGCTGTACAATAAAAAAATAATATTAAAATATTACTTGAAATTAACTATTAAAAGAATCATTTATCAAATATAGTAGAATTCGTAAATTAAGTTACAAACTTACCATATGCTCATCAGATCCTGTAGCAGTATCTCTCTTGTCCCCGGGACGTGGTCCAGATCCACCTGTCTCATGCTGTACAATAAAAAAATAATATTAAAATATTACTTGAAATTAACTATTAAAAGAATCATTTATCAAATATAGTAGAATTCATAAATTAAGTTACAAACTTACCATATGCTCATCAAACCCTCTAGCAGTATCTCCTCTAGCAGTATCTTGTGCAGTATCAACACCAAATGCAGTGCTAGCTAACTCCTGTACAAGGTCAAATTCAAAGTGTCCAATTAAATCTTAAATTAAGAGTCAAAATAAGATCAAATTAAGTATTACATATTAATACCTCAAAGGATGTCGATGTGCGTTCAAATTGGCTCTGATCAAAATTATGAGGATAACCTATCCTAATGGTAGTGTCCACCTACATACATGCATTTAATGAAATCATATTTAGTGAACATATATATGTGTACTAAATAATTTCAAGTTAAGTTACAATATTGTAAGAGTTCATATTTAAGTTAAGAATTATAAGATACATACCATAGATGGTGTCACAATAGTCAGACCCTCTTCTCGATGTGATGTAGAGGGTCCCTCATGACTTGAATCCTGGAGAAAGAAGCATTCAATGTATCAACATGAAAATTTATATAATATACGACGATAGCATATTAACTTAAAAAGATCTAGTACAATGTCTAGATAGAAATTTATACTATACCCCATAAGGTGTGCCGAGTTGTCTTCTAGTAGATGCAATATTGACTCTAATATTAGGTGTAGTCCTTATCTACATAAACAAAATTTATTTAATGAAGTATTAGATTGTATAAAAAAAGAGATGCACTTAGTTTATACCTATATTTAATGAAGTACATAAAAAGATTGACATGTACATGTATATATATCTATACCTGGTCAAGATGAACATCCGAGCAAAGAAAATCCATATAAGATGTCATCATACTATCATCTGCTGCATCATGCTCATCTGGAACTGAAGTAGATCCTGCAACAGTAGTAGGACCTACACACGTCTCATGACAACTTGAACACATATGTGGCATCCATCGAGGAGCAGATGCCATGTGAGCATCTTGCTCACTCAGGTTACCTATGAGGGAAGTCAAAGCATCTAATGTCGAAATGAATGATGTATTTTGGACATCCGCAGGAATCGATGGAGCAACAAGTGGAACTATGGGTGGATCCGGTAGGGGATTATTACTCCGTGCCCCTAATCTATGCTGTGGCATTCCACGACCAACACCCTGGAATGACTTAATATCAAAATAATTTGGTTTTTGGTTCATTACAAACTCACAGTATAATTTCTTCAAAAAATAAAAAGGGACCTCATAATTACGATGTGGTGGATAATCAAAAACCATCCACCATCTATCCCAAAAGTATCTAGCCATTTCTGGATGCACACACCACCTAATTGAAATTCTTTTCTGGTTAGGTTGCATTGGTTCTCTTGTTTTTGGGTTGGTAAAATATGGACATAAATGAGCTTTGGTTATTTTCAAATCTGTGATTTGTCTATAAGTTAAACCATCGGCATAAAAATCACGCAACTCTTGTCGTCGTCTATGAAATTGATCTAATTGAGAATCAACAGATCTAACTGACTCGACAACAGTTTGCATTGATTTTGCAAACTCTACAAGATGGGGTGGCGTGACTTGCTCATTTTGGATAGCAGCAATGTTTTGTTCAATCACTTGTAGGTTTTCATTAATTCATTCTCTTAAACGAATTTCATCCAATCTAGGGGGTTGTGGTGGTGGTGGTGATGGTGGTGGTGGTGGAGGAGGAGGAGGAGGGGGTTGTGGTGGGGGATTTTCACCTAATAGTTCATCTATGTCAAAGACATCCATGATAGCAAAGAACTCCTGCATATATAAAGATATACATGAATTATATACAACTCTATGTCAAAGAAGAATCTATTTTACTAAATTAAAAAAAAACATTTATAAATAGTAACATTTCTATGTTGTTGAATGAGATACACATGAAATATATAATATAATATTGAACTTAAAAAAATATACATGTACATACTATTGAATCTTGAAATATAAAATTTGCACACAAAACTTAATAAAAACTTTCAATGAAACATCCTAAATCTATTATATATTCAATTTAATAAATTCATTTCTTGTAAAATGCATCAACTATTAAAATCAATATAAAATATTTCATACATAAGATCAATAAAGAAGTGAGAAATAAGATGATCCTCCTTCTAGTGTAAGAATATATAGCATGGAAACAATATTACTAAGACAACAAAATATTTTGTTAACTTTAACTTAAAGTTATTTTGAAAAATGCACGTGTGTGTTTGGATGCTCCATATTTCTAGTGTTTTAGTGTACGCATGATAATTTATTAGAATTCAATTACATAGTTTTGAGATAATTGTCATCAATTCATATTACATTGATTAGTCTTCAGACAATCTTAAAAAAAAACTAATCTCCCATGACTATAAATGACATACTTAAAACATATTATATTCTAAGTGGTTGTCATGTAAAGACAAAACATCAAAACTTTTGAAGAGTTAAGCATATTTCACCATTAAATTTCTCCCATAATCAAATCTACACAAGATTATAATTTACAAAACCTTCAAAAAATATTATTTCCTATAAATCATTTATTATAAAACTCCGCAATCATTTGTTTTCATATATAATCTTTCTATAAAATTTAAGATATCAATCCATACACAAATTCCCTTACAAAGTGGAATAAGAAATGAAGGATAGAGGATTAAATACTAAGATTGTTTTGAGAGATCAATGGAGTAGATTGATTGAAAGGATTGTGTGCATTAGAAGCTTCCAAGTGGCAACTTAAATGTTTGGTGCACATGAGGAGTTCATGATCCAAGAAATTTTTGAGGAAAAGGTCTTCTTAGGGGCGTATACACCAAGATGTTGTAAAAAAAGGTAGCCAAATGACCAAAAAAAGATAAACACGAGTGCGTTATTGGGAAATTCATTTAACGCATTTGAGGTCTTTTTTGTAGTGTTTTTTTCTTACACTATACTAGGCTTGTTTACACTATCGTAGGTTCATTAGGACTATCCTAGGTTCATTAGGATTGTCCCAAGTTCATTATTGCTTTCTTAGGCTCATTAGGACTTTCTTAGGTTCATTAAGACTGCCCTACATTCATTAGGATCATTTGAGGCTCATTGGGACTATCATATGTTCATTGTGATTGTCCTAGGTTCATTAATTTAATTCATGTGTTCATTAGGACTATCTCACGTTCTCAAATAGCTTCAACTAATATCTTAAATTAACTATTTTAAAAAAAAATAGCTCCTTAACAATTTAATATTATATACAATCGAATATGATTTCAACTTCAAACCTTGTGCACCTTTTAAAACCAAAAGATGTTGTTAAAACCATTCTTCTAATATTAGCTTAATCATATATTAAATCTTTTATAATATAAATTACATTCTAGATATACCAATATACTTCTAAAGATATTCAAAATACTTCTTGGGAATTATATTTTTCAAATCTTTAGGATGTATATATAATTAGCACCCCATTTAGAAAACTCATTATCAATCAACATTATAAATCAAGAATATTTTTTATTTTGTATTAATGAATTATATATTTGGCATATTAGCTTCCTTTATGAACCTATGTAAACCAAACTCCAATTTTAGTAACTTATCTAGTTTTGCTCTAAAATTGTGTCCATAATTGATCCTTTTATACCATCACATGACATAATAGGACCATAATAGGACCTTTATGCCATGACATGGCATAAACCTAAGCCTAAACTTTCATATCTAAAATTTGAAGAACTTAATGTTAATTACTTTTAAGGTTATACTAATTTAGTGGTAACTTTTGTATTGCCTAATGAGGATTAAGAACAATTTAGGTACATATGTTTGGTTTTATTTCAATTTCATTTTCGAATGTTTTTGTTTTTGTTTCCATTTCATTTTTGGTTTTTTGTTTGTGTCGATTTCATTTTCGAACGTTTTTGTTTTTGTTTCCATTTCATTTTCAGTTTTTTGTTTGTGTCGATTTCATTTTCCAACGTTTTTGTTTTTGTTTCCATTTCATTTTCGGTTTTTTGTTTGTGTCGATTTCATTTTCGAACGTTTTTGTTTTTTTTTCCATTTCATTTTCGGTTTTTTGTTTGTGTCGATTTCATTTTGTTAATTATCTAGGTTTGGTTTTCATTTCTAAATTTGTTGATTACGGTTTAGGGTTAACTGTTCAAAAATATTTTACATCAAAATCAAGAATTTACAAATATAAAAAATAATTTATTTATATGCTACTATTAAAAAAAACTAAAATAATAAAAAAAAACTAAATAATACACAAAAAAAAAGAAAAATATACAAGAAAATTATGAAATGTGAAAATAGATGATAGACTGTGTACCTGGGATAGTGGTGGAGGCTTGAAGTGGAAACCACAGCACGGGGGCCCGTTTTCGATCTCCTCTTGTGTAACAGTAAAAATGAAAAATTATCCAAAAAAAAGGGTAAAAATAGCATTTAAAAACGGGCCCCCGTTTTGTACAGAAACGGGGGCTTCGGCACCCTGTGACCTTTCGGCTCGGGAAGCCGAACCATTAACAGGCCCCCATTTTTTAAAAATGGTGGCCTGTTTTGCGGATGGTGTTTTCCAACGCGTAGACTTCCATGAATTTGTGACTCATTAGCTTGCACATACCCATTTCAATTATCTAGTAATTAGCATTTGGATTAATCATAGCATGTTAATCTAGTTTCTTGAATCATGCATTTCATATCATTTTCATAGTCAATCATGATCAAATAGATACTCAACTCTTGAGTTGTCACTTTGGAGGTCATTGCTCTGCTGAGAGCCCATTAATCCAACACCTTCAAGGTTCTCAAGAATAGAGGAAAATGGGACATTTCAATGAAGGCTTGTGGTTTACAATTTTAATCTAGTTTTCAATTAAGCTTTTCAATTATGTTTATATTGTCTCATTATATGTGTATGCCTCTTATACTAACAACATTTTTAGCTTCACATTAATTGGTGCCCACCGTGGGGCCTAGCCCCTTTGATCTTTAACAAGTTTGCTTGTAGGAAATTTCATTGACAGGTTGATTAGCTCTTTCAGAGTCCAGATTGGCTCTCTTGGGTTCCTGAATCACGTTCTTGGTCTCTATTGTGGCGTTTCGACACCTCAAATGACATTTTTAGGAGACTTCTCAACTCAATTTTTCTACTTTTCTGTACTTTAGTACTTTCAGTCTATACTTTAGCATTTTTGGTATGTAAGCTGGCATTTTTGGCAAATTTGTCAGCATTTTCAGTCTGTTTAACAACGTTTTTGGTTTGCAGAACATCGTTTTTGGTTTGTAGAATAACATTTATGGTGTGTAGAGCAGCATTTCTGGTGTGTAGAGTAGCGTTCTTGGCACATATGATGGCGTTCTTGGTCAATTTGATGGCATTTTCAGTTTTTAAGTAATTTTGCAAATATTGTATGTTGCATTCCTCATTTCTCCTTCTAGACTATCATTTTGCCGAACCTAATTTACAGATTGTTGGTTTTGTAGGTACTTATTTCGCTATGAAAGACTGGAGTTATAAATTATTTCACTGCCAAAGAATGCAATATAAACTACTAACTTTGTTTGCAGCCGTGGGATTTTGCACTTATATTTGTTAAATTAGGCACATAGACTAATTACAATGAAAATGAAAAAACATGTCTTATGTGTCTGATGATAGGCGAGTATGCTCTCACCTTTCTTAGGTGATCAGAAAGCTAGACTCATCCTTTTCTTTCAATAGTGCATATCTTTAGCAGGCCTGTCATAGTGGGAAAAAGTAATCACCCCATGAGAACGACCCAAGTGAGTACAACTGGACTTGAGCATTCCAACTCACTATAATAAATATGTCTGATGATTAAAGTCTTAGAGGATGGGATTATTTGAGTTTTCTCTTTGAGATCTCTCATATCAGGCATTTTGTAGGGCCTTGCGGTCTCAATCATGTTTACGTGACTACAACTTGTTTCGGTACCTTGTCGAGCTATAGGCCTCAATCATGCTTGCATGACTTCAAGGGGTAATTTCAAATGGAATTCCTGACTAAGAACTATAAAAATAGAAGCTACCCAATTCATCTCCAAAAGGGTGATAATCTTTGTGCAAGAGAGATAGTAACTCTCCCAAGACACTTGCCATATCGTGCCCCCATTAGCATTTGGAGTCGGATAATACGGTATTGAGAATCCATTGTCTGAGACTCAGCGACCGTATTTTGATTAGCTATTGGGTGTGTACCTAAGTCAGCAAGCAAAGGTTTTCATTCTTAGCCAGTCTCCTTAGGATAGATTGATTGATGTGTTTTTTAATTGTTCAAAACCTTTGGGACAAAAATACAATCTAATTTATGTGTTTATAAGTCAAGTCAAGATCTCATCCATTGAAATATAATAAACATTAAAAACTCAAACTTCAAACTATCAAATTCACAAGTTTTGCAGCATATTTGCTCTTTCAATCCAAACATTAGCTTTTACAGCTCAAACATTAGCTCTTTCAGTCCAAACAGTCGCACCTTTGGTCCAAACAATCGCATTTACAATCCAAATGTCAGCTCTATTGGTGTTAATGTCAAATTTCTCATTATTTCAACATTAACTCTCAAAGGTTGAGCATATTAGAGTTTCTGGTTTGTCTCTCAGAGTTTCTGGTCTAAATAGCAGTGCTTCTGGTCTAAATAGCAGTGCTTCTAGTCTAAATAGCAGAGTTCTTGGTCTATAGATAAGAGTTCTTGGTCTGTCTGTCAGAGTTCCTGGTTTAAACAATAGAATTTCGGGTCTATTTCTTAGTGTTCTTGGTCTAAATAGTAGCTCTTTTGGTCCAAAGGTCAGCTCCCTTAGTTTAATCAACAAATCTTGTAAGTTGCATGTCAAATAACTCATGTTGCAACATTAGATCTCCTAGTTGGTACTTATTAGGTCTAAACATCCATTTTCTAAGTCTGAAATTCACAGAGTTGGGTCAAAATTGTAATCTCCTAAGTTCAAACACTCAATTTGCTAAACCTACATATCATTATTTAAACTTTAGAGTCACTATATTGTAGAATAGAGTTCTTGGTCTATCAGTCAGTGTTGTTGGTCTATATGTCAGTGTTTCTGGTCAGTATAGTAGTGTTTTTGGTAAGTCTGTCAGAGTTTCTGGTCCAAACAATAGTGTTTCTGGTCCAAACAGTAGAGTTCCTGGTCTAAACAATAATGTTTCTGGTCAATACAACAGAGTTCCTGGTCATTTTGTTAGTGTTTTTGGTAAAATACATCAAAATCAGAAAACAAAAACAACCCATTTCTCAAATAGTCAGACATAGAGAGTAGGTCATCTTGTTGGGTCATTCAATTAGGTTATATTCTATCAAAAATAGATTCAAGAACAAGACACACAAAAGTCTCAAGTATTCACCTCAAACAAGTTAAAGATCAAACACCTTAAAGTGCAACAACACATTGTCTTTGATAAACTGATTGTTTAAACATAGTTTCTCATCAGGATCTATCATCCTTTAATCAGGAAACTACAACGCTTGATCAAAATAACCTCATTCTCTATCATAGGATATATCGTTCCTATTAAACTTGGTCATATCAAAAATCACAAAATCTGCACTCCAAAACTAAGATCGAAAAACTTGCAAGCAAGCGAATACTTAAAAGGATCATTTCGTGTCTATACATCCATAACTTTCACCTCAACAATTGATCACTTATAATGGCACATTTCTCAAGATTTAAATTTCAAAAAACATTCAAAGCACGTGTATGCCCATTCTAACCAGGGCTCAGAGACGAAAGATTGCAGAAACAAAAATCGAAACATTTGAAATAACTAAAGACTATAGAAACATGGAGCACGAAGATGAAATACAAGTTGAAGAGGATATAACAGAACAACATGTCAGAGACATCAAAAAAGATCCTCAATTCAAAAAATTTATGCAAAAAATATTGGAGGGAGAAAAAGAAAAATATTTCCTAATGTTGGCCAAATCTGGTGCTACACTCCCCCAAGATTTTGATGTAAACAAATTGACACAAAAGAAAAGTGAACAATATGAGGACATCTTTGGTCTCAAAATAAATAACACGTCAATTCCTAGCAACACCAGAAACAATGAGGAAACTTACATCCCCAACAGAGATGAAGTAGAAATTTTGAATAACATTCAATCTAATGAGGATACAAGAAGGACCAGAGATGAACCAAGAAGAGATCAAGATCCTCCTAGAATGCAAAATCAGGGTTATGCTAGAACAAATGATGTTGATAATCCTATCATGACTCTCACACAACAACTACAAACACTGCAAACACAAATTCAAGATATGCAAAGAGGAAATGTTAGATGATACTCGCTTCAAGAAATATGTCCTTATCCATTCGACAAAAACCTCAACATGATACCATTTCCTATAGGTTTCGAGACTTTGAGGTATGAAAAATATGACGAAAGCACTGGCCCTCAAGATCATATAAGAGAATTTTGCACAATGAGCATGGAGTTTGCACATGAAGATACATACTTAATGAGACTATTTCCAAAAAGCTCAACTGGATTAGCTATGGAATGGTTCTCCAAACTTCCACCAGGAATCAGATCATTTTTAGAGTTGGTGGATAAGTTTGTATCCCAATATTCCTACAACATACAACATGAAGTCACCATGCTAGACCTATGTAACACAAAACAAAAAAGTGGAGAACCCTTCATGACATTCTTACAATGATCGAGGTGGTTAGCTTCGAGATATCCTCGTACAGTGCCGGAGTATGAAAAAATGGACATATTTATCAACAACTTAAATGATCAAATGAGTTATTACTTAAAAATGCAAGGAAATCAAAGTTTTGCAAAAATGATTGATAATGGAATCAGAATGGAGGAAGCCATGATAAAGAAAGGTGAGTTGAAAATATTCAAAGAAGGAGTTCACCCTCCTAACAACACTAACAACAATAATCACAATGATAAACCAAAATTTTGTAATAGAAATCGTAATGTCGTCAATGATGGGATAGTGGATAACAACAATATAAAACCAAAGCAACCAGATTTTAATTTATCCAATCACTCAGCAACAGCTCAACAAAACAAAAATCACCAAAAAGCAACTATCAAACACTTCTTTCAAAGACAATTTACAAACATTGGTGAACCCCTTGGGTCTACATTAAAAACACTCATCACAAACAAATTGATTACATTACTAGAAGAAAGAAACTTTGAACCCAAGGTAGAACCTATCTGGTGGAATGACAACCATTATTGTGATTTCCATCGAAACAAAGAACACCAAACAAATGCTTGTCAACGATTAAAACATGTCATCCAAGATTTGATTGATAATGGAATAATAACTATGGAGGGACATACAATAAATGAATCTCACATAGCTTTCAAAACCCCACTTCCTAATTATGAGAAGGATGAATCATCAATAGGGTAGAACGGTAAAGGTAAAGCAAAGGTAAACTATGCTCATGCATATGACAGTGTGGTAAATGTAGTCGTGGTTAAAAAGCAACAACATCAAGAACCTTCTCATGTTATCACATGAAGCAAAGCCAAAGTGGTTTTTCTGGGTCCTACAACAAACACGTCGTCCACTACCAAACAATGCAATCTAGTGGATCAATTACAGAAAAAACCGGCACAAATATCCATCTTAGAACTATTAAAGTTTTCACCTGCACACAAAGAAATTCTTGAACGAGCATTAGTAGACACCACAGTGTCCAAAGATCTTGATATTGATCAATTCCAAACCATAGTGGGACACCTCACAACTCCTCACTGCTTATCATTTACCGAAGAAGATGACATGTCCTTGCAACATCCCCACAATGCTCCTTTGCATATTGAAGTCCTCATTCACAAAATGTGAGTTAAACATATTCTATTAGATGGTGGAGCTGGCCTATATATTTGTTCATTGAGACTTGTTCGTGCCTTAGGATATTTCAAAGATGCAGTTGATCCCCGTAAAAAGATCACCATAAAAGCCTATGATGAAGAAGAATGTTCCTCTAAGGGAATTGTGATACTACCCATCAGAGTGGGTCCTTTACAAAAAACACAGGATGCCAAGTTTTGGACTTGGACTTATCATATAATATACTCCTGGGGAGACCATGGATACATGACTTGCAAGCTGTCCCATCAACCTATCATCAGTGTGTCAAATTTCCCTATGATGGACAAGAAATCACAATATCTGCAGATTCAAATCCATTGCAGTATGGCAGCAATCTAAAAATGGCTCAAGAAGTCATTTTTCCTCATAACAGGGAGGCGTCATCTTCAAACAGACAATCCAAAGAACAATCCTTTGCCTCTATTTTATCAAGTATGGAAAAACAAATGCAGTTAAGAGATTGAGGAAATGAAGAATACTCAATATCACAATTACCACTCTCTCCTAAATCCTTTGGAAAACCATCAAACTCTAAACAACAACCAACTGTGAAACATCTTTTGATATTTGATGGAGCATTCATTAATGCTGGAACCTTTTCAGAGGAGACATAAGACAAAGATGTGCTACAGTGGCTATACAAAGATGAAGAAATTCAACAAAAGGTCAACAATGTCAGAATACCTACAAAAAAATACGGCAAAGGATTCAGCATTCTTCAAAAGATGGGATACACTGTAACAGGTCCTATAGGAAAAAGAAAAGAAGGTATCTCAAAACCTATCCAACCTCATTATCAGCAAGCTACAGACAAAGCAGGCTTAGGGTATGGACAAGTTACTCTACCAGAAGACACATTTTCTAACCAACAAAAAGAAGAATATGAAAACAAACAAGAAAAACTTGCAATTGAAAGGGAAGAAGCATCTGCAAAGCAACGAGCACAATGAAACATGAAATGGCAAAAGAAACAATCCTCAAATCAACAATAGTAACAAACCAATAATACCTCCCAACCAACATTAACTCTCAATCAAAACAAGCATGAACCTAGTACTAATCAAGGAGAGTTGATAGTAAAGTTGATAGAACTCAATCTCAGTCCAGAAGAAGTTGAATATGAAAGAAGGAAAGATATAGCAAGACAAATAGGAGAAACACATCAAAAGCTATATGAACAAATTTGTAGATTGCAAGCTGGAAGTGAGATAGATTCTAATGAATGGGAATGGGATTCCTATCATTCTGAAGAATCAGCTGAAGAAAATTGCTTTAAAGAAGATGTAGGAGTCGATGTAGTTCACACGCATGCAGGACAAACGTTAGGAACTAGTTCACTTGAATTAGAATCATATTCAGTTGACTTGGACTTAATTGAGGACGATCAAGAACTTCTTGAGCAATGTCATTCTGATGAGGGTACCGTTCTAGACATTGACATACATATCAAAAACTTTGATAACTCAATCATGACCCTAAATACTCTCGAAACATCTCAACGTGATGATCCCTTACCTCTTATCCACCCCAAACTTATTGAATGGGAAAATGAAAAACATACTACCATTTATACCTTTCCAAATGACTATGCCATATTTGTATATCTTAATGCAATCGAATCTGCAACAACTTCCACCAAGAGTTTCAGCAACGCATCTTCCAGTGAAGTGGGTGCCAAATCTCCTAGTCGCAAAAGCGAAAATAAAGAAAACAATATCAGGTCTAATGTTGAAAACCATTTCTTGGCAACATTAGATCAGGAAAAGGTAAAAAGAAAGGATGCATCTAACGGTGAAAACCTCCTCGAGGCGTTGAAAGATGGGAGATTTGACACTTTACCTGAGTAATATCAAGAAAGGTCATCAATTTTGATTGAACCACTAGAAGCAGTTAATATTGGGACATCAGAGCAACCAAAGATCATACATCCAACAACTTCTCTGTCAGAAAAAGAAAGGAAAGAATATATGGAATTCTTTAAATGACGACAAATCAATTTTGCCTGGTCATATGCAGACATGCCAGGATTGGATCTAGAGCTTATTATGTATCACTTAAATGTCAATCTAGGAGCCAAACCAGTCAAACAAAAATTAAGAAAGATGCATCCACATATTGCTCTCTTGGTCAAAGCAAAACTAAAAAAATTACTGGATGTAGGATTCATCAGACCTATAGCATATCCTCAATGGGTATCAAACATCATTCCTGTTACAAAACCAGACAAAAGTATCAGAGTATGCACAGACTTCAGAGATCTTAATAATGCATGTCCAAAGGATGACTTTCCTTTGCCTAACATTGACATCATTGTAGATTTAACAACTAGACACTCCATATTTTCTCTAATGGATAGTTTCTCTGGATACAATCAGATTAAAATAGGACCTGAAGATCAAGAAAAGACAGCTTTCACATGTCTGTGGGGTACTTTCTACTGGAACGTCATGCCTTTTGGACTAAAGAATGTAGGTGCCACATATCAGAGAGCTATGACGATGATATTCCATGACATAATGCATACATTAATGGAAGACTATGTGGATGACATCTTGGCAAAATCATACAACAGAGAGGAACAAATCAAAATACCGGAAAAGATCTTTGACCGATTAGAACAATACAAGCTACAACTAAATCCTAAGAAATGTGCCTTTGGTGTCACTTCAGGAAAGCTATTGGGATACATTGTTTCAGCTAGAGGTATCAAAGTAGATCCAGCTAAGGTCAAAGTAATCATGGAAATGGCATCTCCCAAGAATATAAGTCAACTTAGATCACTACAAGGAAGACTATAGTCAATCAGAAGATTTGTGGCTCAACTAGTAGATAAATGTCAACCATTCACCCATCTATTACATAAAAATGTTCATTTCAAGTGGGACCATCAATGTGAGGATGCATTCAACAAGATCAAGGCATATCTTATGCAACCACCCGTTCTAATGTAACCAATTCCAGACAAACTGTTATTGCTCTATGTATTGACCACTGAAGTATCATTAGGAGTTTTGCTTGCACAATAGGATAATGAAGGAAATGAGTGAGCCATCTACTACATCAGTAGAACACTAGTGGGATACAAGCTCAACTATTCCCCAACAGAAAAAGCAAAGCATGCTTGGCGGTAGTTTTTACTTCTCAAAAATTAAGACACTATCTATTGTCTCACTCTATCAAGTTGATGCTAAAATCGATCCATTGAAATATTTGCTCAACAAGGCAACATTGACAGGACGACTAGAAAAATGGATCATGATCCTAAGTGAGTTTGATATTGAGTATGTAGATAGAAAATCTATCAAGGGACAAGTCATCGCAGATCAACTAGAAGAGGCACCACTTCAAGATGATCATCCTCTACAAATTGAGTTTCTTGACGCTGATATCCTAACAATCACAACAAAAGCATGGCAATTATACTTTGATGGTTTAGATACGCAACACGAATCAGGAGCAGGAATTCTATTTATCACACCACAAGGTCATACCATTCTGAAAGCATACAAATTAAGCTTTCCTTGCACCAACAACACTGCAGAGTATGAAGCTTTGGTTATAGGTATCAAAATGGCTGTAGAATGGAACATTACACAACTTCAGATCTTTGGAGACTCTCAGCTTGTCATCAATCAAATCAATGATGACTATCAAACAAAAGATGACAAACTCATGCCCTACAAAAAGATGGTGGATGACTTCAAGAAATATTTTGTTGAAATCACTTTTGAACAAATTCCAAGAAATGATAACAAAGTAGCAGATTCCATGGCAACAATTGCTTCTCTATTACAAACATAGGAAAATCAAGAGCGTTATGAATTCCTGGTTGAAGAGTTGTTTTACCCTTCTCATAATTGTCCTGATTCCCCAACCATCTGTCAACTTATAGGACATGATTCCTCCCACTATGGCCAAACTTACACATACCTGAAAGATAACATCTTACCTCCTGACTTATCAAAAAATGAAAAGAGAAACTTTATTTGTGAATCCTCCCATCATACTCTTGTCGCGGATACCCTATTTAAACAAGGTCTAGACGATACTCTTTTAAGATGTCTCGAACAAGAAGAATCTGAGAAGGCCTTAAACGAAGTCCATAATGGCATTTGTGGCACTCATTCAAGTGGTCTTACCCTTTCAAAAAAAATCATAAGCTTGGGCTATTATTGGCCGACAATGGAATGAGACTCTTTTCAAATGGCTAGAATGTGCAAACAATGTCAGATCCATGGAAACTTGATCCATGCACCAGCACAAGAGCTTCATGCTTTGGCAACATCTTGGCCTTTTTGTCAATGGGGTCTTGATCTAGTAGGAAAGATAAATCCTTCTTCATCTAATGGTCACAAATTCATCCTTGTAGCTACAGAATATTTTACAAAATGGATCAAGGCAGTACCTCTCACAAATATCATAAGAAAACAAATTGTTGCATTTATCTTGAATTACATCATCTGTCGTTATGGAATACCAATGACCATTATCACTGATAATGGGCGACCATTCAAGAATCAGGATGTACAAGAGCTATTTGAGAAGTTTAAGATCCAACATAGATTCTCCACACCTTATTATCCATAGGGGAATGGGCAAGCAGAAGCATCTAACAAAACCATTCTAAAAATCTTCAAAAAGACAGTGAATGATGCTGGGAAAGATTGACATATTCAATTAAACCCTACTCTCTAGGCCTACTGCACCAGTATTCACACACCAACAGGTGCCACACCTTTCTCTCTTGTATATGGATTAGAATCCATATTCCCAATCGAAGTAGAGATACCCTCTCTACGTGTATCACTAAAAGGACTTATCCTAGATGAAGAACAACGAGTATCTAGACTGCAGGAGTTAGAATTGATCCATTAACGAAGACAAAATGCCTTTGATCATTTAAAGATATATCAGCAAAGAATGTGCCAAAGTTATAATCACAAGGTCAAATCACGAATCTTTCAAGTTGGAGAACTAGTATTGAAGGAAAATCCACGAAATCAGTCAGATCGAGAAAAGAAGGGAAAATTTGAACCAAACCGGTTAGGTCCATTTGTGGTCACAATAGTATTTGGGTCAGAGGCATATCAACTATCAACACAAGACAAAGATCAGCTTGAGGAACCCATCAACAGCATGCATCTGAAGAAGTTTTATGTCTGAAAAATCCAAAAACAGTGAAAAAGTAGAAAAATCCAAAAACAGCGAAAAAGCAGAAAAATCCAAAAATAGTGAAAAAGAAAAAAATACAAGAACAGTGAAAAAGCAAAAAATAACAAAAAAAATCAAATATGAGAAAAAGTGCAATAAAAACAGATGGTGAAAACCTAGCAAACAGGCACTATGTGTTGGCTAGCTTTGCCATCTATTGGTTCATGCATTCTTCTGCTTGCATTCTTTTCTGTCAGCACTGTTCATATTCATCATAAAGCCTTTTGTGCATACACAGGCATCCTAGGTGATTTCTCGTCATGGTTTGGATCATTGACTATATCATAATAAGGCTTGTTTCTAGGTTGGGGGCAAAATCCTGAACCTGGTTGGGGGCAAAAAGTTTTGATCATTTTGAGCTTAATCAAAGCAGGTAGAACAACAGTAAGACTACGCTTGTCAAGCAAAAAACTAAGACACATCCAACATTGAGCATAAGATCACATTGTCAACCATTAACTATCACATATCAATCTAAACATGACAAAACACATATCAATGGATGATATATCTTGACTCATGATTTTAACACTTTGGCAATAATGGTTCAACTATTTTATTTTGATTTTCGCTATCATGATTTCTGAGTAACTCTAGGATGTCTTTGACTAGAGGAATGAGGAAGGAACGTGATATTTTTCTTGTCTACTGTCTGTAAATTAATCATTAATATATGCAAGGTTGTCTAAGGACATGATCATCAAAGTATCATGGAAGACATTTCGGACTTGCATATAGAAATGGTTAATACTGCCTATTTTACGTAAGCAACACTCTGATCATCTTGGTTCAATTATACCTTGATGCTTGTGCTAACTTGCAATATCAAAACCCAGGAAAGTAGTGCTCAGGTCATCATGGTTCAATTATACCATTGATGTTTGCACTCACTTCCCACATTTTAAAGGCTCAATGATGAAACCAAGCAACAACTCCATGACCGGTCCGATCACTGCATTGCATTTCATTTTTGCATTTGCATTTTAAGATAGATTTGCATTTCATTCTGCATGGGATCACAATGCTCATCTTTTCCAAGGCCAAAGCTAACATGGTGTTATCTCTCTTATTATGTGATTGAGTACATTGGACAATAACAAAAATAATCAATTCATTCATCTTGCATGATAAGTTAGTTCATCTCAAGTAACCATTGCATACCAAGACATCATTCATAGAAAGCATCAAATCATTCATTCATTTAGTAAGATCATTGCATGACATTCATCTAATATCAAATCATATGAAATAGAACCATTGCATTGCATTGCATCCATCTCATATTAACATGCATGAGAAAATCATAAAAAAATATCATAAACATAGAAAGCATTGCAAACACACAAACATCACATAGAAATTATAATCATCACCATGCATATTTGCATACATCATGTAAATACTGCATCATCATATATCTATCATCTAGAATTCATAACCATATAAAAAAATTAAAACATACATCAAGCATACATCATGAAAGTAAACTGCACATCATAATCATATATCAAATAGAATGCATCCATCATCTCATAGGTCATGTAGAGCAAATAGGATCGACTACATATCATCAAAACAAGATCAAATGTCGAATGTACAATGATATCACAAAATATATGAGATACATCACAAATATACATCCTAGGAATCATCAATATCTCATCACAAAAGGTGTGTACATAAATAGCTCAATGTCCCATATTAGTGTAACCACTCGGATGTGGAGCAGAACTCTATCCTGATGCGGCAAGTAGAGTAGCACCAGTTAGTACTCCTGTACCTAAGTCCCCAACTGGGGGAGCTCTCTGAAGTGGCCCTATCACTCCTTAACTCTCAGCCTGGCTCTGTCCTGATCTCCTACTCAGCTGTGAAAATGCTGGAGCCCTCTGCTCAAGAGGAACAACAGTAAAGTATAATGTCTTGTAATACTCAGCCTCTCGGATCCCTTGGTGCATCATCTTCAAGGCACTCTTCCCTGAAGTAGACCTTCCTAGCAACTGTACCTATGCCTCAGCCTACCGACACCTATCCCTAGCTACATCTCTCTCGACTAGGAGAGAAGCCATCTGAGTCTCTAGCTGGGCCATTTGAGAGTCCCTCTCTGCTAATTGACTCTCTAGCTGTTGAACTTGAACCTGTAAATCCGTAATCTGAGCTTGCTACTGATTAGATGACATCCGAATGAGGATCCATCGAGGTGCCTCTGCTTGTGGCTGCTCACCCCCTGATACTGTCATAGGTACTAGCTCAACCGGGGGAACCTCCTGCTCTAGGACCTGATGCCCCTAATCCCCAGGACCTAAATCTCCTGCATTGGACCACGCGGGCCATCCAATCTGTATATACATCTCTAGCAGATCTAGAACTGCTAGCTCCTAGTGTGCCTATCGTTGCCACTGCCATTACTTGACCATCTCCCCTATCATCATCTCCCCCATCTCCCTTATCATCATCTCCACCATCATCACCTCCATCACCATGATCTCTTGCATCTCCTCCATATCCATCTCCATCTTCGCTATCATCTCTGGCTCTACCATCCCTCCATCGTCTAGGAGCTCTACGTTGTGGCCTCTCATCATCCTCATCTAACACTGACTCTAGCTCATTCAGATGTGTCAGCTTTAGAAACCTGTGTACAATACAATGCATGGCATAGTCATGTGTCATCCCGCTATCCATCACACTTGGAAGATAATCCCAATCCATAGGCCCCAATGATCGATACTCTGCGCAGGCATGGTCATATGAAATAGAAGGCCCCCAAGTAGCCACATCCAATCTTTGATGAGCATAATGAGCTGTACCCTGTGGTATCCCTTGTATCCTACCATACTGTCTCAACACCCTCATACAAGGGAATCACTCGATGACATAAGGTGTCGAACCAATCAGATATCGCGTCATGAATACATATGGCATCTTCGCTGCATCCTCGGGCCAAATCTCGTAGTCCTTGTATGGCCTCCATATCACAGTATCTAGGTCATCCAAGGTCCATCTCCAGTACTCTAATTTGCCCAACTTTCACTAGACAATGACACCAAGATACCCGTCAGCATAAGGTCTGCCTACAAGTCTCTCTCTGTTCGCCAATGGTTGTGTGATAGGTAAATGCTCCCAGGCCCATATCTGAAGCACAGTCACCCTTGTTGATAACACATCTAATCCCTGGTACACGACTCGGTGCAACTCATGATACAAGTGCGCTAACATGCATGATCCCCTTGAAAATCAAGTCCCCTCTATCACCATCTGCTCAAGCAGACAACCCCATCCAACAAATAATCCCTTTGACCTATGATCAGGACAAAGGAAGCCTCCAATAAATCTAGCAAGCATAATCGGTAATGTAGCATACCCTAGCTCTAACATCCCCTGCCACGCAATATCATACCCGCCGATCTCATCATCCTCAAACATGCGACAAAGTGCCTCTATCCCACCCCGCTCACTAAGATCATAATATACTAAATCGCCCATCACAGGGATCCACAAAATTTGGTAGACATCCTCGGGTGTCACCGTCATCTCTCCAGTTGGCAAGTGAAACATGTTATGTTCACTATGCTAGCACTCTGCTAAAGTTGTTAGTAATCCCTAGTTTATCAGGGGTCGGGGCATATCAAGAAGGGAAGAGAGACCACATCTGCTAATGTGATCTTGCTCCACCTGGCTAAGGCGAGGTATCAACATCCATGTCTTCGGGAAATGCTCCTGAGACTAAAGAACGGTAAAGTGCTCCTGCAATCAAATAATCTCATCATATCAGTTTCTTGATTTATCTATCTATCAATATATTTTTCTCAATTGTGATTTTTATCAAATCTCATTGGGCCCCTATCAATGACACTCATCTATCATGAGGTCATTATCAAACTTATCTCATCTCGCATGTGCATCGAGATAATCAGAATTGATCATCAAATTTATCAATCAGGAGCGTTTTAAAAAAAAAAAAATATCAAAATAAAAAAAATCAAAAAATCAAATCAACTCATCAAAATCGAAAAAATCAAAAAATCGTCAAAAACCAAAAAAACATCAAAAAACCAAAAAAATCAAAAAATCATCAAAACCGAAAAAATGAAAAAATAAAATAAAATGCAAACAAAAAAAAAAAAAAAATTCCCCCTTCCCCCTGCTCGCGGTGGTGCCCAAGGCGCCTCCCACGACACCCGCGGTAGCACCCAAGACACTGCCCGCGATGCTCACAGCGCCTGTGGTGGCGCCCAAGGTGCCTCCTACGGCACTCGCGACGCTCGTGGTGGCGCCCAAGGCGCCTCCTGCGGCGTTGGAGGTGCTTGCGGTGGCGCTGATGGCAGTGGCCGCCGGGGCTCCACCTCTGCCTCCACCTCTCCACCTCCGCTCCGCCTTTCCCTCTCCTGCCAAAAATTTAAAATTTCTAAAAATTCAAAAAAATGCATGTATAAATAATTTTCTTTTAGATGCGAATGAAATTTAAGAAAAAAATCCAAAAAACCCATTTCACTAATAAAAAAACCCATCTCAAAAATGCAATTTTCTCCCCAACCCATCTGGCGAAAATGCTAAAAAAATGATTTTTTATGCTAATAGCTAAAATTTTCAGAAATCAACTAAAATTTAACAAAGCTGGGTTTTCTCAAAGTACATACTGGTGGACCGTATGCCGGAGGACGCTCATATCGCTGAACTCGCTCAAACCTATGACGGTGATACGAGATCGCCATTTCCTTCCTCCAGAGCAATTTTTCTCCAACAACTGCAGTGCCTAAATGAGGAGTGGAAAAATGAATTCACCTTTTTAAACTCATAATGGGGCATTTAAGTGGGATTTTTATTCCACTTATTTTTAATCATCTAATCAACTAACCAGCCTAACAGGGCAGCATTTTCAAATTTCTTATCGAGAAATGAATCGGATTGACTCTAAAAATCAGAAAATCATTAATATCTATAAATCGAAAAAATTTCAAAAATTTCAAAAATTGTCAAAAACTGAAAAAATAAAAAAATCGCAAAAAATTCAAAAGCATTCAAAAATTATCCGATTCATCTCCCGAGGGGGCATCCTTGAATCAATTTTTATCAATCAGAGTCTGGGGCATCATATCAGAATTTATCATCTCCAAAATCGAATCAACATCATATCGAGATTTATCATCTCCAAATCAAATCAGTATCATATCGAAACCAAATCCACGTTAAATCAAGATCGAATCTACATACTATCAAAATCAATATCAACAACATCATCAATCAAGTTTTCTTTGAATCAACGCGTCATCACACATCGCTTCAAAGAGGGGCAAAATGTATACACCTAAAAATGGTCTGAAGATAGTTAATTAAATACACAGATATTTGATTAATTCCCCTTCCCAATTAATTGAATTCACAAGAAATTTAATTAATTTCTCTATTCATCTACTAGTAAATAAATCTAAATGATTTATTTATATAGTTCATCTCATATCCCCCTTTGATTAATTAATTATAAATTAATTAATGTCTCCCCATATTAAGCAATTCTTCTAATCCCTAATTAAGATTAACAAACCCAAGTTTGTTGAGATTAATTACCATTTTCCAAATATTTGAATTTCTAAATTCAAATGAGCACATGGCTCCTAACTTTAACCACCCAACCTAACCATCCCTTAACTTAACCCATTCAATCTAATCTTTGGTCTAACTAACCCTATCCTATCTTGCACATTCTAACCTCCTTATCCTAACCTCCCATGGTGTGGATACTCTCTCCTTGAGAAACATGGCACCTTTGCCAGATGTCTCCTCCCTTGGACACTTGCCCTCTCATAAGCAAGGCTCCTTGACACTTGTCACCATAGAGATGACAAGTGTCACTTCCTCCAACCTCTTCTCCAACTTCCTCAATCTTGGCCCTTGATATCTTCAGATCAGATCTGGGCTGTCGATTCCTGGCACCTCAGCTTTGGCCTTGAAAATCCTATAAATAGCCCTCATTTTGGAGCAATAAGGATCCCATCTCATATCAATTTAGGCATTGTTACTATAGGCATTTACATTTCAATTATCTAGTAATTAGTATTTGGATTAATCATAGCATGTTAATCTAGTTTCTTGAATAATGCATTTCATATCATTTTCATAGTCAATCATGATCAAATAGCTACTCAACTCTTGAGTTGTCACTTTGGAGGTCATTACTCCGCTGAGAGCCCATCAATTCAATACCTTCAAGGTCCTCAAGAATAGAGGAAAATGGGACATTTCAAGGAAGGCTTTTGGTTTGCAATTTTAATCTAGTTTTCAATTAAGCTTTTCAATTATGTTTATATTGTCTCATTATATGTGTATCCCTCTTATACTAACAACATTTTTAGCATCACAATTATAATTTAGCCTTAATTGTTTTCTTGCTTTTGTAAAAAGTTTAATAAAAATATAATAATAATTTCGTATGAATTACAATATATTTAATAGAATAATGACTTAATATTAATTATAATATGATAATATATATATTTTAAAATGGAATAATGAATAAATATGATATATTTTAGTGTCTTTTACATAATTTTTTCAAAATATAGGCATGCTAGTTATATATCTATCGAAAACTAATAATTTTGATGAAGTCATATATTTGTTTTTATGTGGTGTTTATTTTAAAAATATTATGTTTATAATCAATATTACCATTTCAACATGTAAGTGGTTGTGCAATTTAAGCTAAAAGGTAACAGTTTTTGTTAACATTAACACACTCACCATTACACTCCACACTTTGTTGCCATTGTAGAATGCCTCTTAGAAATAATTAAAAATTATTTTGTGTCATTTTATCTTAAGACATGTAAATGCGAATTATCTATGCAACACACAAAATGCACAATTGATTGCATTTATTAATTAATTAAAAAATATTTATTTATTTATTACACTTTACTTCTAACTTTTAGTTACTTAATAAATATGATCAATAATCTTTTACACAGGCTTACAAAATGTACCATTTGGGGACTCCTTGCTTACATGGTATGCTCTCTTTTTAGGGCAGGGGATCTGATGTGCTTATAATTAACTTTTCAATAACTCATACTATTCTTGTTGTCGTTAATTATTAAAATATAATAATAAAAATAATATAGATAATGATAATTTTATATTTATAGAATAATTTATTCATATGGATCTAATTTATAAATTTTTGTTTACCATTTCTTTGGTTTTAGATGGATTTTGTCTTTGAAATATTATAATAATAGAATTTATTTTACATTGTAAGAATGAAAATTGGTATAATATATTCGGTCAATTAATATACTAATATATCTATTTTTTGAAAAATTTATGTAAATGATATCAAAATATATCATATTTGTTCATTATTCCACTTAAAAAATTATTATAGTATTTTTTTTTCAATAAAAGTGGATGTAGCGTCCTAAAATTGCGACACTTGCAATTTCGACCGCATTTGGGTCTTCATGATGGCGATGCAACACGCAACCTGAATGGAGACCCCGAAACCTGATTATGACACTGAAAACTGCATTTTCTTGCACCCTGGCTTGAACCTCCTTTGCACCCTGCTGTCCCGGGAGGTGGGACCAGAGCGCCCAGCGCCCTGGTCCCCCAGGACCATGGCGCCCAGCGCCCTGGTCCCTGGGTCCTATTTTGGGCCCGGTCTCTTTTGGACTTCGGGTCTTTATGTTTGCAAATTGGAAAATTATCTTTCCTGGTCAGCCTAAGGTCGGGAAAATCAGTCTATCAGCCCTAATTGACAAGTATATAAACTACATTTTCCTCTTTCATTCGATATGATGGAAAAGCGTGGAAACTATACTCAAGCATTCAAGAATTCAAGCATTCCTTCAAGCAATTGATCATTCTAAGTCTCCATTCAAGGCTAAGTGTTGCATTCAAGACAAGGATTCAACCATTGAAGAGGAGATCACTTACAACACATTACATGCTACAACATAGAACATACAACAAACAACAACATCTATACCTTTGCACATAAGGATACAAACATCCTTACAACAAGGTATTAGTACTTGTTTTACATTACATTTACAGCATTTCTCATTTCTTGGTTAATTCCAAAACCGGGGTTTGACCTAAAGGCAAACCCCTAATCCCTAACCCCCCAATCGTCTTCGCTTTTCTATGTGTAGGTTGCAGGTACGCGGCTGAAATTGAAGATCTGGAATCCTTGTGCAGAGACGAACAGATCCCCCTTCGTTTCGCGGATTTTTTGGAGGACCGTGTGCACGCCGGGCGCCATCGTCCTGTCAACTTTTGCTCAAATTTGCAGGACAGTGCCGTATCGACATTTTATTGCTAATTCCAGGTCCACAGCTTCATCCTATATCCCTATCTCAGTTTATAAGCGAATCTTTATCACTTTCTATGCATTCCTAGCTTAATTCTTCTATCAACATTCTTTACAAAAGAGGGTAGCCTCGCTTTCTTAACCCTTGAAACACATTTAGCATCCAATCTTGCATTGTGTGGGATTGGATCTTGTGGGTTTCAACCCCTCTTTTGAATGTAAAGTCTCTCCCCTAAGTGAAAACCATCAACCCTAGTGAATCTCCCTTCTCTCTCCTTGGAGTTGGAAGAGGGGAGAGCAACTAGGGTTCGATCGCGATTTTCTGCTTTACATTTTGGTGAACCCGACGTGAACATCCTTCTAATTATTCATAATTAGATCTGAAAATTGGATTCCTTGATTACATTTCCATGTTTGATCTTTTGCAAAATTTTAGAGGTTAATTGCATAAAATCCCTAAATTTTCTTTTTAAGTAATTAAACTTGTGAAATGTTTAATTGTTAATGCTTGTTTCAGATCTGCCCTTCTATTACAAATTATCAATTCATATTTGTGCTTTGATTTTGAAAATTAATTGGTTAAATGTCAAAACCCTAATTTTTGAAACCCTCTTGATTCAACCTTTGACTGATAATTTCACTGATCAAAACACTTCCAAATCGGCTGTAACTTTGGATTCCGCAATAAAATCACAATATATTTCATCCTTGAAAATTTGGAAAAAAGTTGCGAGGACCATGTGCACTCCGAGCGCCATCGTCCCCGACATTTTTTCTGAAATTTTGGGAGCGAGATCTTACTGTAATTTTCCTGCTAAAATCCAGAATTTTGGCTGGTTTTATCAATTTTAACACCTTCAAAATTACAGTCAAAGTTGGTCTTGTGATTGCTTGGATTAAGGCCTCTAAACATTCAAAAATTGTTGAAATTGAAATTTGTGTCAAAATTGTGTTTCTTACTATCCTAAATCTGAAAAGTGTGTTGGCATTCATTCGAAATTTCAGTGCTTTATTCAAATTCTTGCAATTTGTGACTTTTGAAATTAAGTGCTTAATTACAACAACTTTGATTTCCGCTTTCAGAATTGAATTTTGCGTGAAATTGAGTCAATTTTCAAATTTCAAAACTTGCATTACTCTTAACATTCCCTCTAAAATCATAAAATTCAAAATTTCAGTTTCCCTCTATTTTTCAAAATTCAAATTTTGCATTTTTCGACAATCTTGGTAGGGTTCAATTTTGAGATTGCAACTTTAATTTGGCCTATCCACAGATCGTAAAATCACTCAATTTTTTTCAGGTTAGCTGTAAAATCATCATAACTTTCATCCCTGCAAATTTCGATAAAAGTTGCGAGGACCGTGTGCACTCCGAGCGCCACAGTCTCGGACATTTTTTTCGAAATTTCGGGAGATTGTCCTGATTGTATTTAACAGCTTAAATCTGGAAGATTGGCTGGTTTTACTAAAATTTGCTACCTTTAAAATTCAAAATCTTCTCTCTTTCTTTAGTGCATGAGTTTTACAACAGTAAGCCCTACTTACACTATTCCTGTTAGACGAAGCCTGAGAATTAAGTCTTTCCAAGGTTTAATTACTGAGGAGATGGAACCTAATTTGAATGGTCTTTTTAACAAGGACATGGGTAATTCCTCTAATCCTCTTAATGATGAAGAAGCTCTCCATGAGGTTTCTGTAGAACAACTTTCAAAATTGGATAACCAATTTGACGATTTTCGACAATGGATGTCTCAAGAATACCCTGATAGTCAAGCTCTTCCTTTAATTGAGGATCTAAAACGTATGCTTCAAAGTGATAAGAATGGAATTGATATTTTGCATGGTATTGCACACATTGTGGATTCAAATGTGATTCCTACGAAGAGTAGTGCCGAAACCTTAGGTTATACACAACCTCCTACTCAAGTCAATCATTCTATTCCTTTGGCGACTTCTATTGCTAGCATGCCTACCTTTACATCAAACATAATGACTACTTCTATACAAGACATTCCTCCTATGATCACCAGTCATGGGGACAATCCCTCTTCTTCAATTAACCCTCTTCCTTCATTCAATCCAACTTCTTCATTCATTCCTTCAATGAGTGTTCCTATTACATCACCACAAATGAACATGACACAAGGGGGCAATTCATTTTCCATTCCTCCTTGTAGTGTTCCTCCTGTCCAATCATCTTCTATGACTAACTATCATAGTGTCCCACCACCTTACTCTCTACCTTCTTTCAATAACATAACACCTCTATCACAATCTAACACATCTAATATGAACTCTTTGACTGAAGCGACCATTAACAATCTTGCACAAACTGTCTCTTCTTTACAGCAACAAATTGCCTCTATGAATCAATCTAAGTTTAGTGTGCCCACATTTGATGTTGCGAGCCCACTTTCTCTTGACATTGTTCGAGCTATTCCCCCTAAACATGTTGAAATTCCGCATTTGGAGCTTTATAATGGTAAGGGTGATCCTCTAACACATGTTAAGACCTTTCAAACAATATGTACTGATTTTGCTTATGACCAAAGGTTGCTTGCAAAATTGTTTACTAGAACATTAAGAGACAAAGCCCTACAATGGTATTGCTCGTTGCCTTCCTATTCTATTACTTCTTTCGAACAACTTGCAAATGCTTTCATTCAACAATTTCAAAACAATATAAGTCCTAAGGTTACTTTGATTGATTTAATGCATTGTAAACAAGGTGTTAAAGAAAAAGTGACTGATTTCATTGGTAGATATAAGCATTTGTATGCTCAAATTTCTTTTCCAGTGCCTGACAATGATATTCAAAGAATCTTTATTTCTAATTTACAAAAAGATATTCGAGACAAACTCCTGTTTTCTGAGTTTACTTCTTTCCAACAGTTGTGCGCAATTCTTCACAATTATCAACTGACTGTGAGTCAAATGGAATAGTCACATCCTATGACTCCGAGTGATAAGGGTGATAGTAGTCAACAACCATTTGGGAAGTTTAAACTGAACAGAGAGTCCATTAAATTCAATGAAAACATCATCAACAACAATGTGAATGTAGCATCAGGTGTGTCTCCTATTTCTAAGTTTTTCAAGAGAGAAAGAAAGTTTACTCCTTTGAATGAATCATTGCATAGTATTATGAATAAGTTATTGGATAACAAATCTTTTGATAACAAATCTTTTTGTCAATTTCATCGTCAGCCTGGGCATGATACTGAAAAATGTTTTGCTTTAAAGGGGAAAATTCAAGATTTGATTGATAATAATACTATCTCTGTTTCTGGAGTGAATGATAAAGGCAATACATCTGTAGCTCCTCCTAACCAAAATCTTCAGATTTTCACTGATCCATTACCTTCTCATACCTCTAATGCGATTGATACTACTGATTCCTCTGTCTCACCTGATGATCTTGTGTCCATGACTCCGAATGTGATTAACTTTGTAGAGCAACAGAAAATCCCTAAAGAACCTTCCATCACATTTGATTCCAGTGAAACTATCAGGGCACCTGATGGTCCTTTATATATAGTTGCAAAAGTCAAGAACACACCTTGCCGTGGAGTGCTTATTGATCCTTCTTGTATGGTTAATGTCATTACTGAAGAATTTCTTTTTACTTTGCAATTGAATCAAGTAATCTATGATGAAACAAATGTGGTTGTGAAACTATTTGATGCATTTTCTTCTCCTGCAATTGGTTCTATTACATTACCTATTGAGGTCTGTAATAAATCCCTTGATGTGGACTTTGCTATTATTCCATCTTCCGAACAATTTCATGTGAAGCTTGGCTATCCTTGGCTATCTTCCATGAAAGCTATTGCTTCTCCTATTCACAAGTGTTTGAAATTTCCCCATAATGGTGAAGTTGTTACTGTCAATCATAGTCTCTTTAAACCAGCTGAAAGAACTTCTAGAGTTCCTCTTGATTACTTTTGGCCTAAACAATTCCAATCTCTTCCTCCGCGAAGTGATCATCTTTTCAAATCTTATCAAAAGTGGAAAAAAGATATGATCCTATCTCTAAGTGAACCTAGAACACCCAAACTTGACATTCCTATCATTCTTGAGAAGGAAGTTCTTCCTTTGAAAGATAAAACTAATGTCTTTCCTCAAGAAGATTCCCAACCCATCCCTATGGATGTGACTATGCCTATATCTAATAAACTTCCTAAAAATAGACCTATCCCTCCTTGTCATGATGGAATTGGTCTCCTTCCTAAACCAAATATTCTTCCCTTATATGGAGTAGTTCCTCCTCCTTCCTCTTATGGAGAGAAGAGACCTTCCTCTTCTCCTATTGTTCAGCCTAAGAGACCACAACCTAAACACCCAAGTGATAAGGATGAGAACATTCCTCCTCCTCAATCTTCTCAACTTCCTACTAAGACTAGACAAAATCGTTCTGCACGTGAACACCGACGAAAGCATCGTCTTAGATCTCAAACTTTGCAATCCCCAAAAACACCTTCAACAAGCATTATTCCATTTTCTCCTTAGCCGACGATTGAGCCGAAATCTCCTAAACATAAGATGCATGATGGTCTTGATCCTGTGCGAGTTAAAGATCCTATTTTTATAAATCTTGATGATGATATAGATGAAAATGTTCTTCATGATGAAAATGATACTTCTCCTATTCATTCTGATAGTGAATATGAACTTGTTGATGTTGATAACCATTTATCTAACGAATTTTCTAAAGCACTTATCCTAGCTCCTAGACAAGAACAACGTGGCTTGGAACATGAACATAGCCCTTGTTTGGATCTTGTGATAGCTCCATCTACTATGTTGGATGTTCCTCCTCTAGCGTGTTCCCTGCCTTCCCGAAACATTGATCAGCAAGATCGAGGGGTAGATGACGTGCTAGACTAGTTTCATTAGCATAGCAGATTCTCTCCCCCTCTCTTTTGTTACTTCTTCTATATGTTATTCTCATTCTTCTATTTGTTGTCCTTAGTGTTGTCTACTTGAGGACGATGCAAAGCATTGAGATCTCTCGATCTCTCTCATGTTGACTCAAAAGATACATGTGTTCCCTTCTTCTAGGTGACCTTCCTTGATTGGGGAATGAAGAACAATTATGCATACATACATATGATATACATGAATTATCATACAGCATACTGACCCCGAGGAAAGCGAAGTCACCTCGTGCTTTGTGTTTTGTGTCTATTATCCTTGGGCTTATCTCACACTTGGGGGCTAAATCCTTGCGATAACGTGCTCCTTTCTCATTTCTTATATGTATCACTACCTTAAAGCAATCACCCCTGGTGAGGTGTGTGCGATCGCTTTAACGTAGGGGGGCATACATCCCATTCATATCTTTTCAAGATACTTGAAAATTTCTTGGCAAATTTAACCTTGCCTTGAAAATTTTTGATGACTCATAGTGAGGGAACCTTACTACTGACAGTCATGGTTCTCCCTCGTGATCTTCCCTTTTACTTTGTCAATCGAAGTCGTAAGATCCTTAGTCCACTGGGGGCTTGGTGTATCTTGCCTCCTTGACGTGGTGAAAGTCTTTCAATGTTGTTTCCTTGTACTTTACTGGAAGTATGAGCATACGCTTATACTCCCACTAAAGTGGGGGCTAAATGTAGCGTCCTAAAATTGTGACACTTGCAATTTTGACCGCATTTGGGTCTTCACGATGGTGACGCAACATGCAACCTAAATGGAGACCCCGAAACCTGATTATGACACTGAAAACTGCATTTTCTTGCACCCTGGCCTGAACCTCCTTTGCACCCTGCTATCCCGGGAGGTGGGACCAGAGTGCCCAATGCCCTGGTCCTTCAGGACCAGGGCGCCCAGCGCCCTGGTCCCTGGGTCCTATTTTGGGCCCGGTCTCTTTTGGACTTCGGGTCTTTATGTTTGCAAATTGGAAAATTATCTTTCCTGGTCGGCCTAAGGTCGAGAAAATCACTCTATCAGCCCTAATTGACAAGTATATAAACTACATTTTCCTCTTTCATTTGATATGATGGAAAAAGCGTGGAAACTATACTCAAGCATTCAAGCATTCAAACATTCCTTCAAGCAATTGATCATTCTAAGTCTCTATTCAAGGCTAAGTGTTGCATTCAAGACAAGGATTCAACCATTGAAGAGGAGATCACTTACAACACATTACATGCTACAACATACAACATACAACAAACAACAACATCTATACCTTCGCACATAAGGATACAAACATCCTTACAACAAGGTATTAGTACTTGTTTTACATTACATTTATAGCATTTCTCATTTCTTGGTTAATTCCAAAACCGGGTTTTGACCTAAAGGCAAACCCCTAATCCCTAACCCCCCAATCGTCTTCGCTTTTCTATGTGTAGGTTGCAGGTACGCAGCTGAAATTGAAGATCTGGAATCCTTGTGTAGAGACGAACAGATCCCCCTTCGTTTCGCGGATTTTTTGGAGGACCGTGTGCACGCCGGGCGCCATCGTCCTGTCAACTTTTGCTCAAATTTGCAGGACAGCGCCGTATCGACATTTTATTGCTAATTCCAGGTCTACAGCTTCATCCTATATCCCTATCTCAGTTTATAAGCGAATCTTTATCACTTTCTATGCATTCCTAGCTTAATTCTTCTATCAACATTCTTTACAAAAGAGGGTAGCCTCGCTTTCTTAACCCTTGAAACACATTTAGCATCCAATCTTGCATTGTGTGGGATTGGATCTTGTGGGTTTCAACCCCTCTTTTGAATGTAAAGTCTCTCCCCTAAGTGAAAACCATCAACCCTAGTGAATCTCCCTTCTCTCTCCTTGGAGTTGGAAGAGGGGAGAGCAACTAGGGTTCGATCGCGGTTTTCCGCTTTACAGTGGATTATTCCACTAAACTTTTTTATTAATATTTTTTATTTTTTACACAGGATTCAAAGAGTATACCGAAGGAAAGAACCCTAGGAAGAAAACCTCTGGTCATAGCTCATAAAATAAACCTATAGTATCTAATGGATCAGTTTATACACCCTATCCGAAACCACATACAAAATGCAGTCACAACACATATAATATCAGTTTTACATAGAGCCCATATGACATTTTGCCAAAAAAACCCATCAGATAATTTTCAAATGTAGACTCCACAGCTGCTATCAATGGAAGAAGACAAAATTTTCCAGAGCCCTGTGCCAAATCCCATGAGCCAAAAACCTTCCTACCAAAAAAGAAAGTATCAAAAAACCTTTGGAAAACCACTATTGTATCAAATACCATGAGCTCGAACTCTCCTCCAGACAACAAACATTAATACTTGAAATGAAAGGGGAAAGCGGGAATAATTATCATCATAAAATTTTATATCAACATTACTCAAGAAAATCACATAACTATTGTTGCAAACCTTCCCATACCCTAGAAAGAATTTCCTCAAAACCCACCTCTCACTGATTAGCATTGCTATCAATGGATAAATTTGCCAAATAATCCACAATCTTATTAACTTTTCTGTAACAATGGGATAACAAGAAAGATTCAAACAATTCTAATTTTTGTGAAATGAGATCAAGTATATACTGCAAATTCCAACAATTCGATTTCTTTTTCATAACACATTGAGTAATCACCATATAATCACCTTCAATTATTAAGTCTTTAATTTCCACAGAGATTGCCATATCCAATCCAAAAGACAAAGCATGAAATTCCACATAATTGTTAGTTTTAAAACCAATAGCATGACACTTAGCTAAAATAAAATTTGCATTGTGATCATAAATTACCATGCCTACCCTAGTCGGCCTAGGGTTACCACGAGAGGCCCCATCAAAATTCAGTTTAAAGTGCCCCTACGGAGGAGGTTTCCATCTGGCAGAGCATCTCTTACCTATTGCATTATTCTTTTTTAAAATTGAACCATGAGAGGGTAAAACTGACAGCATCTTCCAAACTCTAGTAACTCTACTATCCCAGTGTGAAAAAGAAGTAAGATTTTCCAAATTCTTATAAATAAACGACGAAGCAACCTCAGAGATTGAAGACTCAATTTTTAATAGAACCTCAGACACAAGAGAACTTGTTTTTTTAAATATCCTATTGTTTCGCTTTAGCCAAACATTCCAAATCACAATAGATGGAGATATGATCCAAATGCATGCATAAAAAGATGAGGCAAACATAAAGGGCCAAGATCTAAAATGGGAAATGAAATCCTTACCAATAACAAAGGATATATTTAACTTCTCAAACAACCACTGCCAATAGTCATAAGCATAATCACAATGTAGGAACAGGTGTGAAGAAGGTTCCAAATTTGTTTTACAAAGGACACAAGGGAAAACAATAGTAATACCAAGCCTATCCAGTCTCATACTTGTAAGGACTCTGTCCTGAACTGCCAACCAAGCAAAGGGTCCAGCTTTAGGAAGACAAGCTGAATGCCAAAACAACTTATAAGGCCAGGATGATAAATCTTTAGCAACCATAAGAGAGTTGTAACCATCTTTAACAGTGTACTTACCAGAAATATTCTTTGTCCAAATAAGTTCATCCTCAAAATCAGAAAGAAATACAATTCTAGCCCCCAAAATCTTCTCAAAATATAATTTCATACTTTGATCAACATCTAAGAAATCAATCGACTTCCATCTAGCTAGCTTAAGGGGCCCACTAGTCACAATTTCAAAATAATCTGCTACAAAAACACCCCAAAGGGAGGAAAGAATAGTGATTAGAGGAGACCAATCCCTAATATTCACCAGAGGTGTGTGTCCATTCCATACTGCATCCCAGAATCTGACCTTTCTACCATTATGAACAATCCATGAGAGATGAGGCAAAATAACTGATCTACATTTACAAAGGATATTCCAAATAACAGAACCCGAAGGCAAATTTGAAACTTTAAAAATGTACTCTCTCGGTCCATTATTTAAATATTTGGCAAACATAATTTGTGCCCATAAGAAGCTAGGCTTGTCATATAATTTCCAAACCAACTTAGCACCTAAGACTAAATTCTAATTCTCCATACTCCGAATTCCTGTAATGTTAAAACATAATTATATTGTGATATTGTAATTAATATTGAATTATTATTATATATGATTATGTTATTGTATTTCAATATATTCGTACTCTTAATTTACTAATATTTCTATTAAACTCTTTACAAAAACAAAAAGCTTAAAAAAATAAATTATAATTATTATATTATTATATTTTTATTAAACTCTTTACAAAAACAAGAAATTTATTAACATTCAAAGTCACCCAAGGCGGGGGACAATCTTATCTCCCTTGATTACTCCCACTATAGTGGGAAAAGTCCAGCAATGGAGGAGGGCAATTTTGATCTAATTCAGGCAAAGGCTATGGTTGATTCTCCCACCTTGGTCTCTTATTCTTCCAACACATTGTATGATTCATACAATCTGTCAAGCGGAAGCCTTTCATCTATAAATAGTATAGATAGTGAGGTTATAAATGGAGGTTCAAGTTCAACTTTAGATGGGCGTGAATCCAGTTGTATAAATTCCTTTGATGAGCGACTGGGGTATAATCAATAGCCACTAGATATTGAAGATGATACATTTATTATTGAAAAGCAGGATTATGCAACCGAAATAAGCACATATGATGTAATGTGGGAGCATAGCTCAAATGGGGAAGCTCACTATTTCACTTCACACTATCTAGAAGATGATTTCTTGAGCTGCATGGATGATGCAGACAAAGATCCCCATTTACTCAATAATATAGAGTTGCAGAGTAATGGTGATGATTGCGATGGCTTTGGTTACTGGTTAAATATTTTGAAGCAAGCCGGGTCATCAACCACGTTATTGTAGATCTCTCTACGTTATTTATTTATATTTGTTTCTTTAAAGAGTCTTTCCTATGAATCGTCATGAATGGGGGAACCGTTCATTTTCGTTTCGTAAATGTGTGATCGACCAATTCAATCTACACCTAAATCCAACGTAATTAAACAATTGCATGGTCAAGAGTGAGGTCTTATGTTATAATTTAGTTTATTTTGATTAGTCGTCAGCACACGATCCTTCGAAAGTGTTTGTATATTTTTTCAAAAGTTGGTCCTTTTATGATATTTTTGTCTTCAATAAGTTTATTATGAAATATTTAAAGAAAAACGTTTTCTATCAAAAGTAATCAATGAGATAGATGTAATTACACATCAATATATTTTTGTTTGTCAAAGTTATCTTTTATTAAACATTTTAATAATATCATAAAAAATAATATTTGGAATATGACATATAACTATTAATACAAATTCTTTACAAATGAATAAAATACAATTGAACAAAGAGAAAATTATTGAACATGTCAATCTACATAAGGCTAAGAAATTTTGAATAGAATTGCTTTTTGACAAAAAATGACATGTTCTTTCTTCTTTGTCTTTCAATGATTGTTGCTCCCATTTTATAGTTCTTTTCATTCCAACTTCCATTATTTTAAGTTTAGAGATTATATTAAAAGTCTTATCAAGAAGAAAATTATTGTCATTGTGTATAAAATTTAAAAGTTTGAATATATTCCCCTTTCGCATGTTCATATGTTGTGTAATTACATGAATTGCGGATATGGGTATTTATTTTAGTTAATTAAGAAAAACTGTGGAGGTTAAGCTGGAAGAAAATGCAGAAAGAAGGGAACAAATTGTATTCAACCATGTGACATTTTTTTTTATCATGCACTAGCTACATAATTTTAGCACCCCTATTTTCATAACCTTAGTTTGATATCTAAATTGTAGTAGCTCCAACATTACAGGTTCAACATTTAAGCCTATGTTCCTAAGGTTTAAGCAACAAACTTCGATAAGAAATCACATGAGACTACCATATAAGAATGTAACCAAATTCAACAAAAGAAAACACAAATTCCCCCTACTCTAAATTTATGAGGATAAGTTCCCCTTGTATAAGATTGTTACAATAATGTTCAATAAAACAAGTAATAATTCTCCCCTACTAATCAATGATGAGAATAAGTGCTCCATTCATAAGTGTTATGTAGTTTTTCTTAATTCTTTTTATAAACAATAATTTTTTTATAATTTACAATTTTGTTTCTAATTATCTCTTTTTTGGTGGATGTTATTAATGCACAATGTGGCTATCTATCTTGGAATTTTTTATGCATTTATTCATATCAATATTGAATCTAGCATTCATATATACTGACTTCCCAATTTGAAACAACATTGTTTCTACTCTTTGTATATTTTCTATCTTAGACTATATCACATCTATGGTCTCATCCCCTAGGCTAGAACTTATGCATATTCCAATATCTAATTACAAAATTTAAAATTTCACCTTTTAGGAACTATAAATCTAAAATATGACTATTAACTATTAGCATGCATGCAAAATATTTCAACATATGTGTTTAAGGTTATGTATTTAAGGACACCATCCTAGGGAAATTCCATTATTGATTTTTAGCATCTCATATTTATAGATACTATCATACACCTCATAGGTTAGAAATGCACCATTGTTTATTTCTCTATTTTCTTTAGTTTTTTATTAAGATAAAATAGGTTTTACAGGGACTCAAAACCTAAATCCAAGTATAGAGAAATCAAAATATTAGCAAAAAAGTCCAAAACTAAAAACCAAATAGAAAAAGAAATATGGGTAAAACCCCACAGAGCCCAAATAAAAAAAAAATGCTAAAGCCCAGGCTAACAAGCAAAAAGCTAAATAAAAGCATCTAAGATCTCAACATTTTTCTCAATAACTTCCTTGTTGATATCTTCTAGCTCCTCCATGATGCTCCTCATGGAACTTTTCTCTTGGTTCCTAGTCTTTGTCCTAGTAGATGGGACTATAGAAACTCGTGCCTCTGATTCTTTTAGATTAGAATCTAGATTTTTCTTTTTAGATTTAGTATCAGATGCCAGAATGCTGTTGATCTATTGAGCTTTATGGATTATGATTTTTTAATTCAACTTTTTAAGGCCTTTCGCACTATTATTCATAGCTTTTTTGCTGATCTCAACCACATTCCCGAGACTTCTCTTAAGGTGTTCCACATCTTTCTCCAAACTGGCAATTTTGGAGTCTTCCCCTTTTTTTCATGACTTTAACATCTTTAATCAATTTTTGAGTCATTTTAAGGAGCTTCTCAGTTATATTAGGCATCAGGGTCTTGGTGAGGGTATTAAATTTTTTATTAATCCCCTGTTTAATGACGTGGTTTTCATTAGTCACCTAATGAAAACACTTGTCCTAACTGGAGGTGGAGTTAGCCAGAAGCACATCAAAATCCACCTCATCAATTTTACTATTATCAGGGCCCACCTAGTCCAGGTTGAGGGGAATATCCAACTTAATTTCCTTATTCCCTTTATCATTTGTCTTCATACATGTCACTACCTTTTTATTTTTAGTAATAACATTACCTCTCTTCTGGGAAAGAAGGGTTTTGTTATTTTTGGTTGCATTTAAAGGGGATGGTTTACACTTTTTGCTACTATGGGTGCTAGGAGTGACCTTCAGGGGGGGGGGGGGGGGGGCGGGTGGGGGGCAGGAGTGAGCGGGACCCTCTTCATCAAAAGGCCTATACTATGGGTCATCTTTCGGCCCTTGAAGGTCACGCAAGTCCATAGCCATATCTCTCGACTTCCACTCATCCTCTATTTTAGTATCTGACACAACATGCACATTAGGATTACTTTCAATTTTGTGGGCAAGTGAGGGTTTAACTTCATTTCTTTTAGCATATTTAATAATTAGAAGGAAGAGGCCCTCATGTAAAATAGGGTTTTCACTATTTTTAGCATGATTGGAAAGGTTATGCTCCAAAGAGGAGAGAAAATAAAACAATAGAGATATTTTCGTATCATGTCTGAAATGATTGAAAATAGTAAAATAATAAGAAAAGATACTGACAAAATGACCATCCAAGGTAGTGTACCTCATAATCACCTTTGCAACATCAACCCAATGTCTCATGAGGTCCTTTCTATTGTAGCCCCCATCAGTTGTTTTCCTAACCCTATCTCTTTTGCTCTTCTTATCAAAGAAAATAGAGAGGGATTTCTCCATCGCCTTGTGGTATTTGTAGAACTTCTTCCCCTCCATCTGCAACCTAGTGATACCCAAAATAATATCCTCATCAATTTTCAAATTTGCACCATAGACACTGAGAACGCCATTATCCCAGCCATTCACAAACCCTTCCTTCACCCCAGGGTCATGACCATGCAGTTTTTAAATGTATGGGACAAGAACACCATCCATAATCTCAATCCACCTATCCTTATTTTTCTCCACTTCTGATAAGAGGATGAGTCCATCTTGTTTTTATCTCCCCCCACTTTTGAGTTTCTGGTGCAGTCACCGGCTAGGAGGGACCTCAAAGAGATTAGTCCAAACTAGTTAGCAAGAGTAAACACAATGGAAACACAAGGACATTATGAAGGAAATGCATAAAAAAATGAATTATATCATGAGAACTGATTACAACCAACTGGTAACAACCGGGTTACAATAATCATCTCATAGGCCTGCTAAAACATGTTCAAAATATAGATTAGGTCACAATCAGGACTTCAAACTTAAGATTTCACTTTTATCTTCTATCTAAATCCTTGGATATATTATAATGCTATATTATAATTATTTATATGATCCAAGGCTATTCGATCGACCCAGAAAGGGATCAAAACCGGAAGAACAGGACCTAATGTGTAAAACCAACAAGGTCAACCTCCAACAATGTAATTCCTCCAGAAAATCCAACGGACGAAGTGAGAATAAAAGGGAAGGTCAGCCAGATGCCAAGGAACACTAAAATCAACGCTCAAGGCTTCGCAAGCTATGGAAAGGATCCAATAAATCACCATTGCAAATAGGTCCAGGCAATCGGTAACAAAAAACTATCTCAAAAATTGATAGCAATAACTTGCTGGAAAATGATCCAAATGCTCCGCGGTTTGGGAATAAGGAAGATGATCACGTCTTTAATAAAAATCCAAATCTAAAAGTTTTGGTGAGCCAAATCTAGGAAATACAAAAAGAAATACTAAAATTGTAAATAGATTGCCAAGAACCGGGGATGCTCCTACATCAGACATCCGGGGTTGTTGAAAAAAAGTGAGTCTCTCACTTTACTGGGGTCAGAGGGAAACCAAGATGATCTACCTCTTCCTAATAAATCCAAGATGAGTCTTGAACTGGTCTGCCTTTCCACTTCACAAGATACTCCTTATATTGATTGCTTTGGGTACTATGCCCAATCCTACTATCGAAAATGTCTTTAATTTAATCCGGTTCCTTTCAGGGCAACTTTTTCTTCAAGTTTGTAATACTGTTCTCACTAAATTTTGGGTCATGATAATGATTTAGATCAACAATATTGAATATAGGTAAAATACTCAAATCATCTGGTAACTCCACTTCATATGCATTTTCAAAACTTAGTTTCCTCAAGATCTGACAAGCTCCAAACTTCCTTATCTGCAACTTGTTATAGGTTCCAACTGGGAATCTCTCTTTACTCAGATACACCATCACTTTATCACCAAATTAAAATTCCTTATGTATTCTCCTGTCATCTTCTTTCTCCTTATACTTGATGTTCATGTCCTCCAAATGCTACTTAACCTGAATATGCAAGGTTGCCATGTGATCAACAAAGTCTTCTACTTCTGCACTTATCTTACCCTCTCTAAAGATATTTCTTCTCTAATATACCTCTAGGGTGTGCTCTGGTAACTATCTCAAAGGGTGTTTTTCCAGTACTCTTTTTTATGGAATTATTGTAAGCAAACTCTTCTTGTGAAAGAATCAAATCCCATCTTCCACTTTTGTCTCCAACTAAACATCTCAGTAAATTTTCCAAACTCTGATTAACTACCTCTGTCTATCCATCAGTCTGTGGGTGAAAAGTAGAATTGAATTCCAAATCTATCTTCATCTTCTTCCAAAGTGTTCTCCAAAAAAGCCAACAAACTTAGTATCTCTATTTGAAACTATGTTTTTAGGTAATCCATGAAATCTTACCACTTCCTTGAAAAATAGGTCTGCTACATGCACTGCATCTGATGTCTTCCTACAAGGTATGAAATGAGACATCTTTGAGGATGTATCCACCACCACAAATATATAATCATTCCGTCTCTGTGTTTTAGGCAATCCAAGTATGAAATCCATGCTTATATCCTCCCAAGGTCTTACCGGTACTATCAAAGGTTTATACAATCCCACATTCTGACTACTCCCTTTTGCAACTTGACAAATTCTATAATTATGCACAAATTTCCTAACATCCTTATGAATCTGGGGCCAGAAGTAATGCTCACTCACCAATGCTACTAATTTGTCAACTCCAAAGTGTCTGGCTAATCCTCCACTATGTTTCTCCTTTATAAAATTTTCCCTCATAGAACTCCTAGGTATACATAACTGAACTCTTCTGAATAACATCCCATCCTGAATGAAATAATCCAACCACTTACTCCTATCTATCATAATCATTTCTCTACATGCTTTCCAAGGTTTTGCAAAATCCGGATCATCCTACAAGGTCTTCAACTCCTCAAATCCTAACACTATTAGTCTCATCTCTGTCAACAAATTCCTTATTCTACTCAATGTATCAACAACTTTGTTAGATTTCCCACTTCTATGCTTCAACACAAAGGTGTAACTCTGCAAAAATTCTACCCATCTCATATGTCTCTGATTCAACTTACTTTGACTATTCAAATTCTGCAAGGCTTGATGATTTGTATACAACACAAACTCCTTAGACAACAAGTAATGTCTCCACTTCTTCAAGGCTTGAACTATGGCATAGAATGTCTGATCATACACTGAATATCTCCTCTGAGCGTTGCTCAACTTCTTACTGAAATAAGCTATTGCTCTCCCTTCTTGACTCAGGACTCCTCCAATTGTTGTTCCACTTGCATTGCAATCAACTTGAAATACTTTGTTGAAATCCGGTAAAGCTAACAGAGGCTGCTCAGTCACTTTTTGTTTCAACTGTTCAAAATGTTTGTTTACTCCAGTGGTCCACTTGAATTCCTTCTTATCGCCTCTCATTGTCTTAGTCATATGGCTACAAATGGAACTGAAATTTCTGATAAACTTTCGGTAGAAACTAGCCAATCCATGAAATGATCTTACCTCTCCAATGCTTTCCAGTGTAGGCCACTTAACAATTGCTTTCACCTTCTCAAGGCCCATCTTCAGTCCATCAACAGATATTGCAAATCCCAAATATACCAACTCTTCCTTCATGAAAGTATATTTCTTTGGGTTTATCAACAACTTCTCTTCTCTCAACCTATCTAGAACTTGTGCATTTGTCTTGCTGAAAACCAAAATGTCATCCAAATAAACAATAACAAACTTACCCAATAATTTCTTCAAACATTCATTAACCTCAAAGTACTCAATGCATTAGTTAACCCAAAAGGAATCACCATCCATTCATACAATCCTTCATTTGTCTTGAATGCTAGCTTCCACTCATCTCCTTCTCTAATCCTGATCTGGTGATATCCACTCTTCAAATCTATCTTTGTCAAGTATTTGGCTCTACTTAAATTGTCCATTATTTCATCCATCCTAGGCAAAGGAAATTGATATTTCACTATGGTCTTGTTTATTTTCTCTAGAATCAGTACACATCCTCCATTCTCCATTCTTCTTAGGTGCTAACATTGCTGGTATTGCACAAGGGCTCAGACTTTCTCTTATCAAACCTTTCTTTAGTATCTCCTACACTTATCTATTCAACTCTTCATTCTCCTTTGGTGCCATCTAGTGTGCATCTTTGTTAGGCAAACTAGCTCCAGGAATCAAGTCCATACAATGACTGATACTTCTTACTGGTGGTAATCCATTAGGCACATTCTCTGAAATGACGTCTTCATATTCTGTCAGCAACTCCTCTATCTCTTCTGGTTCTTCTTCTTCATGCTCCAGGTTCTGAGTCTTCTTAAGAACTAAGGAAAAACATACATTCTCATGTCTCATTCTATCCAGGAACTTCCTTCCATGCACCAAACAAATCCTAGCATTCGTACAAACTTCACTCGTCAAAGGCTCCTCCAAGAGTAACAAGATTTGCTTCATCCCATTTGCCATAATAGTGTATATGTTCTTACTCCCATCATGTATTTCTTGTCTACCAAACTACCAAGGTCCACCCAATAAAAGGTGAAAAACTTCCATCGACATAATATCACACAAGAATTCATCATGACAATTCCCAATTTTTAATTTTACCAAACATTGCTCACTTACTAACAACTTATGTTCATCCTGAATCCATGCTATCTGAAAAGGCTTAGGGTGTTTCAATCTTTCCAAATTCAACTTAGTCATTATCTCTTCTGAAACAAGGTTATCAGAACTACCACTATTGATAACAACTTTATAACACTTACCAGATACCTTACAGATGGCCATCAACAAATTCCTCCTCTGCAAGGGATCCTCATCTTCTCCGGTATGACACAAAACTCACTACATAATCAATAGTTCTCCATCTTCTAGTTTGTTAGCTAATCCGGTGGGGCTTTCTTCCACCAAGCCTATTCTCCCAGTATTTTCAGTCTTCTTACACTTGAAAGCACGATGTCCTTCTCCTCCACACTTAAAGAAAGTGCCTCTAAACACTCTGTTTTCTTGTCTTCTGTCATCTTTTCCAAAATTATCATTCTGGCAATCATTAGGTTCTCTTCTCTGGTAGAAGTTTGTATCATCCTTCCGGTATGAACTACCATCCTTGCTTACTTCCTTGTCCTTGTTCTGATTTGTACATGTACCTCTTCCTCCGATATATCCTCTTCCTCCTTGAAATATTCCTCTGGTAAACCTTCCACCTCTACCTCTCTGTCTCTTCTCATGTCTTTTGTTCAACTTCTCTTTCGCTTTCAAGGCATACTGGTAAGCTTCTTCAACACTCTCCAACTTGATCAAACTAAGTTCACCTTGTATAGACATCCTCAATCCATTCAAATATTTGGCAACTTGTTCAACCTCATCATCAACATGTCCGGATGTGATATTCAACTTGTAGAATGCTTCATTATATTCCTTCACACTAGATTCCTTTTGCTTCAAATTCTGTAACTTCCAAAATAGATTCACTTGATAATCAACTAGCATAAACTTTGATTTTAACTTCACAACCATTCAATACCATCTTTTGTTCTTCTCTTTACCTCTCCTCTGTTTATCAACTTTCAAATGTTCCCACCAAAGAGATGGATGACCTTTCAACCAGGTACAAGCATACTTCACCTTCCTTTCCTCTATGGTGTTCTCAAAATCAAAATGTTTCTCCATCTCCAAGATCTAATCCATCAATTCATTTGAGTCCAACTTCATATCATATTCCGGTGGGGTAAAGTGGTTTATTATTCGCCCTACTTAGAACCCTCAAAATCTTCTCTTCATTCTGATCGATCGCTAGTTGATTTACTTGTTCTTCCAAGGCTTCTTCTCCTACATCTTCACTTACATCTTCAATATGTTTGCCTCTTCTCTGTGCTGTCTCAATGGCTTCCAACTAGGCTGCAATTCCCCACAATATTTCCATCATAGTAGGGTCTACATTCCCACGTGCTCCACCATTCCTTTTTTCTCTTCGTGCCAGTCCTTTCCAGCTACAGGTCGGATCCACAATCTAGTACCCAAAATAAAATTTCTCAAGACAACACAATCTGTGGAATGAAATCACTTTGATACCACCTGGTGCAGTCACTGGCTAGGAGGGACCTCAAAGAGATCAGTCGGACTGGTCAGAAAGAGTCAACACAATGGAAAAAAAAGGACATGATAGAGGCAATGTATAACAGATTGAATTATATCATGAAAATTGATTACAACCAACTAGAAACAACCCGTTTACAGTAACCAGCTCACAGGCCTGCTAAAACATGCTCAAAACATAAAACAAGTCACAACCAGGACCTCAAACTTAAGATTTCACTTTTATGTTTTGTCTAACTCCTTGGATACATTCTAATGCTCTATTACAATTATTTATATGATCCAAGGGGATCCGGTCGGCCCAAAAAGGGATCAAACCATGAGGAACAACACCTAATGTGTAAAACTAACAAGGTCAGCCCCCGACAACGAAATTTCTTTGGAAAATCCAAAGGATGAAGTGAGAATCAAAGGGAAGGTCTTCCACATGCCAAGGAACAACAAAATCAATGCTCAGGGCTCCATAAGCTATGAAATGGATCCGGTAGATCACCAATGTAAATAGGTCCAGGCAACCAGTAACATAAAACTATCTTGGAAACCGGAAGCGATAACTTGCCAGAAAATGATCAAAATTCTCTATGGTTTGGGAATAAGGAAGATGATCAAGTCTTTAAGAAAATTCCAACTCCATAGGTTTCGGTGAGCCAAATCCGGGAAATACAGAAAAGAAATGCTAAAATTGTAAATAGAAAAGAAAACAAAAGATTTTTTTTTTTTGGTTGATGCAAAATTGCCAAGAACCGAGGATGCTCTTGCATCAGTTTCCCTTACCAATTTTGAGATTCACCATCTCATAACCAGACCAAAACCAGATAGCCAAGAACAATTTGGAAGCCCAACCATTTCTATGAATCCAATTATTGCAAAGAGTGGATTTACGCATGTGATAAGACTGCATCATTAATAAATGTCTATTAAGAATACACCAGATCATCAACATCCTTTCATGCCAGTTCACACAATTGCATTGAGAAATTTTTCCTTCCCTCCACCATTTGATTTTCTCCTAAGCCACACCCAAATTTACCATGCAGTCCGCAAGTTGATTACCTTCTCGAAAAACATGCATTATTTGAACTTCATCCAGCTTGGTAATCATATCAAGGTAGTCCTGAATTAAGTGTTTAATTACCTAGCTTATATTTGTATGTTTAATTTGAGAATTAATAATATTCAGGGAGTCACTTTCAATCCATACCTTTTTATGACCTCCTTGGAAAGAGATTTGAAGCCCAAGGTAAGCTGCATTTTCTCTATTTTCTTCATGTTACATCAATTAAGATGTATAAATTCATCAAAATATGAAGGTGGATTTCTATTAAGATATATCATGTTGTGGTCTATTCAAGTTGATTACCTAAATATCTTAATAGGTTTTGGTTGAGGTTGTACAACCCAAAAATAAAAGTGGAGGTCATTATAGAAAAACAAGGAGGTAGTCAAGTTAATATTGTAGCACAAAAGGATTAGGTCAACAAAAATAAATAAGATGCAATAGTTAGGGCTTCCTAAGACTAGGTTGAGGGAAAATATCAAAAGAAATAGGTTTGCATCATGTTTCAACCCCCCCATCTCTCTATCTCCCTTCCTCCCTCCCTCTCTCTCCTTCCCTCCCTCCCTCCCTCCTTCTCTCTCTCTCTCTCTCTCTCTCTCTCTCTCTCTCTCTCTCTCTCTCTCTCTCTCTCTCTCTCTCTCTCTCTAGATAACTCTCCCTCTGTCTCTTTCATTTTTTTACCTAACACCAACTTTATATTCTATTTTGTAAAATTTGATTACTTTCATCTAATGTTTGATATTCAAATTTTAAACTTCTTATCATTACTAAAAAAAAATCATTAAAAATAAAATTTATAAAATATATTTTTAACTAAATTAATTATTCTCTACTATTAATTTAAAAACTATATTTTCTATATGTTATTATTATGAGGTATATTAGTTTTTAAAAATATTTCTATTTTTATTTAATATTTATGTTGATATGCATATTACAATGGAAGCATGAAGGATTGAAAGTGTCTATAAATAAAATGTATTTTTTTTCAAGGATAAGGATAAGAACACATGAAATAAAAATATTTGATATGACAATATTATTATAATAATAATAATTTAGTCTTAAGAGTTTTCTTTCTTTTGTAAAATGTTTAATAAAAATATAATAATAATAATTTAGTATTAATTGCAATATCTTAATATAATAATGGTTTAATATTAATTACAATATGATAATATAATATTTTTAAGTGGAATAATGAATAAATATGACATATTTTAGTGTCTTTTACATAAATTTTTCAAAATATAGGCATGGTAGTTATATATCCAGATCTAAAACTAATCATTTTGATGAAGTTATATCTTTTTTTTTATGTGGTGTTTATTTTAAAAATATTATCTTTATAATCAATATTAATATTTCAACATATAAGTGGTTGTGCAATTTAAGCTAAAAGGTAGCAATTTTTGTTAACATTAACACACTCACCATTACACTCCACGCTTTGTTGCCATTGTAGAATTCCTCTTAGCATTAATTCAAATTTATTTTGTGTTATTAGTACTTGCCATAGGCAATACTATTGTGTTCACTAAAGCCCAATCAATCAATTAGTTTGCACCAATCAAAAGTGATTAATATTTTTGATTTGAAAATAAACTTAGCTTTTGTAAAGTTGAGATTTATATCTTTTAATTTAAGATATTGTAGAAATTATTTATCTACACTATGTTTCGTTTATAAAATTTGATGTTATAGGAGCAAATTTTTAGGAACGATAGATATCAAAAAGCTTATGCTTAAACCATTGTCCTTGTGGATGAAATTACCCCAACCCCCCAAAACACGAATCTTGCTACATATCAATGACACCATAAATAGCTATTACAGAGGCAACAAAAATAACTACAAGACTAAAACTATATTATATCCAGAAAAAATAAACATCATCTGCAATCAAAACTTGCATTATTCAACCTAATCATGACTTTAGACCCTTCTCCTCCGACTTCTCACTGTTGATCCAATAGTATTCCTTATGGAAGTCATGCTTTTGTTTCCCTTCTTTGGCTTCTCTCCACCTGTTGCCTCATCCACTTGACCACGATTGTACATATACTCTTTAATGAGCATCTAGCCACCTTGACCTTCCATCCTTCTCTACTCCCAAATTATGAATGGCCTCAAAGGAGGGATAAATTCAACATCCCAAATCCACTGTTCACTCTTGGTGACAAATTCTTCACCTAGCTGCAACATGGGCATCAGGGTTTCCATACCAAATTATTACTCTTCCCTTATGCATTCCATTATTACCCATTCAATATCCTCTTTGGTGCCTAGTTCCAAGCACCAAGAAAAGAAAACAAAGGCCACATCCACATTTGATTGGTATCTAAACTCAAAATTCATATACTCCTCCTCTAGAAACTTGTCAACTATCCTCAAGAAACAAGAATCCTCAATTTTAAAAATATTCGTCATCCTTTCCTCTTAAATTTTCCCCATGAAGGTGAGTTGCTACTTTTTTATCAAAACAAAAAAAATGGCCCCCATATTGACACGCAAAATCCTAACAAACCCCCACTCTCCCTACAAGTCATCAGTCTAGCTTCCTTCACTACCCTCAAGAAAACCTCATGTTGATATGATCATAGTTGAATGTGTTTAAATCTATGTCATGATAACTTGTTCGACATCTTTGCAACTCACCATCCAAGTTTCTCTCATTACCTTCAAGAAGCACTGCAATGAAATGATCAATGTCTAACACATTTAAAGTGATGACATAATTTTTTGATCGTATTACTTGCCTTGCATAAGTTAACACTTCATTTCGAAAAGACTTGCAACCTGCATAGATTTCCAATGGTCGCGGACTGCTAACTGCATTCACCTCCACGCTACCTCCTATGCTCAAATCCTTCGTACACTTGAAGGACTCTCGCATCGTCCATCACATTAACACTCACCTCACCTTCATCAACTAAATTTAGCTCTCTGAAATTTTCCCACCATTTCATCGTGTTGTTGCCACTAGCCCAAAAACCCAGTTTGAGAGAAGATCGACCTCCTTATTACCTTCATGTTTGATATAGGAAACTTTGAAATATTGGAGCTCATTTAATTTTGTCTTAATAATACTAATAAATTTATTTAGCATTAAGTGCCAAGATTATTTCTTAAGCTTCCACCTCATTGTTAGTGCTTTCTTCTAACTTTTGACAATTGATTTCAAAGATGTTTCCAAATTCATCCCTAGCAACACATCCTATACTTGATGGGCTAAGATTTCCCTTTGATGCCCCATCAAAATTGATCTTGATCCATCCGTTCTGCCTTTGCCAAATAACTTGTTTAATGAAATCTTATTATTATAATTATAATTTTATAAATTTAATAATTAAATTAGGACTGTATTCTTAAGAAAATTGTATATTTTAATTATAATGTTTATATTATATTATATTATAATTATTAATATTATTTTACTGAAGTGAAAGTTATAGCTAATATTACAAAAATATAATTTTTAAATAACAATAATTCAAAATTATAATAGTTAAGAATTACAATAAATATTTTTCTTATAATACTATAAGGGCAAGTACTCGTCACTATGTGGAGCTTGTTTTATCTTAAGACACATAAATGCCAATTGTCTATGCAACACACAAAATGCACAATTGATTGCATTTACTATTTAATTGAAAATTAAAAGATTTGTTTTTTAATTATTATACTTTACTTCTAATTTTTAGTTAGTTAATAAATATGATGAATACTTCTTTGTATAGGCTTACAAAATGTACCATTTGGGGACTCCTTGCTTACATGGCATGTTCTCTTTTAGGGTAGGGAGGATCTGATGTGGTTACAATTAACTTTTCAATAACTCGTACTATTCTTGTTTAAATGAATGTATCTAACATATCTATATAATTAATTATTAAAATATACTAATAAAAATAATATCAATATGATTATTTTATATTTATAGAATAATTTATTCATATGGATCTAATTTATGAAGTTTTGTTTACCATTTCTTTGGTTGTAGATGGATTTAGTCTTTGAAATATTATAATAATAGAATTTGTTTTGTAATAGAATTTATTTTACATTGTAAGAATATAAATTGGTACAATATATTCAGTCAATTAATATACTAACATATTTTTTTTTGAAAAACGTATGTGAATGATACCAAAATCTATCATATTTGTTCCTCATTCCACTTAAAAAATTATTATATTATTATATTGTAATTAATGTTAAATCATAATTATATTGTGATATTGTAATTAATACTAAATTATTATTATATATGATTATGTTATTGTATTTTAATATATTCTTATTCTTAATTCTTTTATATTTCTATTAAACTCTTTACAAAAACAAAAAGCTTTCAAGAATAAATTATAATTATTATATTACTATATTTTTATTAAATTCTTTACAAAAGAAAAAAAAATATAAAAATTAAATTATTATTATTTTATCATATCATTATATTTTTATTTTATATTTATTCTTATTCTTATGAGAAAAATTTGGATTTTATGTACACACTTTCAATCCCTCATACTTTCTATGACATAATTATAAACATAATGGATAAATCAGATTTTTAGTATTATAATTATGATACAACATAAATACAATATAAAGAATAAGAGAGCAACAAAATTAAACCTATACTACAAATAAATTAATAATTAATAAAGACAGGTTTTACCTAGCATGTGCACTTTTCTGTGGAACAGTCAACAAGAGAACTGTGAATTAGTCCACATTATCCAGTCAAATTAAAAAAAGGTGGACTCATTCCTTTCAAAATGACAATATGATTTTTTTATTCATTGTGTTCCCCGTAAATTTCCAACAACTTCGACTGTGTGACTGGGTTTTAAACAGTTGCATGCCAATTTAGATAAGGCTAAGAAATATCAAATAGATTTGCTTGTTGACACCAACAAACAAACAAAAAAAAAAGACTTTTTTCTCTTATCAATTTTCTAATGATTGTTTTTTCCATTCGATAGTATTCTTCATTTCAACTTCCATTATTTTAAATTTAGAAATTATATTAGAACTCCCATCAAGAAGAAATATATTATCATTGTGGATAAAATTTAAAAGTTTGAATATATTTTTCTTTCTCGTGTTCATATAGTGTGTAATTACATGAATTGTAGATATGCGTATTTATGTAAATGTTAATTAAGGAAAAATGGAGGTAAAATTTGAATGAAAATGTAAAAATAAGGAAATGAATTGTATTCAACCATGTGGCATATTTTTTTAAATGTACTAGCTACATAATTTTAGCGCCCTTGATTTCATAACCTCTCTTTGATCTTCAAATTGTAGTAGCTCCAACATTATAGATTCAACATTTACATGGGATAACTTGTGTAGCTAAGGCTTAAGAAACAAACTTAGATAAGTAGGTACATGAGACCACCATATAAGAATGTAACCAAATTCAATGAAAGAAAAATAATAATTTTCCCCTACTCTAAATTTATGAGGATAAGTTCCCCTTCCATAAGATTGTTACAACAATGTTCAATAAAAGAAGTAAAACAATTCTCCCCTATTAGTCAATGATGAGAATAAGTGCCCCTTCAAAAGTGTGTTGCACTTTCTCTTGATTTTTTTTATAAAGAATAAAATTGTATAATTTACAATTTTCCTTCTAATTTATCTTATTTTATGTGGATATTATTGATGCACAATGTGTCTATCTATCTTGGAATTTTTTATGCACTCATTGATATCAATATTGAATCTACCATTCATATATACTAGCTTCCCAATTTGGACCAACATTGACTCTACTATTAGTACATTTTCTATCATAGACTATATCACATCTATGGTCTTATCCCATAGAGTAGAACTTATGCACAATCCAATATCTAGTTTTAAAATTTAAAATTCTACTTTAAATAGAAATAATAACTCTAAAATATGACCATTACTATTTGCATGCATGCCGAATATTTCAACTTATTGTTATGTATTTAAGGACAAAATAATAGGAAACTATCATTATTGTTTTTTAGGATATCATATTTATAGATATTATCACACACATCACATTAAAAATGTACCATTCTTGATTTCTCTATTTTGATCATGTTACATCAACTTAGATGTACAAATTCATCAAAATATGAAGGTGGATTTTGATTAAGATAGATCAAGTTGTGATGTATTCAAATTGATTACCTAAATATATTAATAGGTTTTGGTTGAGGGTTGCATAGCCAAAGGCAAAGTGGAGGTCATTCTAGACTAAATATGAGAATAAGTCAAGTCACTATTGTAGTATCAAAGGATGAGGTCAGCAAAGATAAATAAGATGCAATAGTTAGGGCTTCCTAAGTCTTGGTTGAGGGGGAGTTATGAAAAGAAAACAAATTATTTACATCTTTAGGAAACAAACTATGTATGGAGTTTTGTAGTTAATTCATCTAGCATTTGTTTCATGGTTCATAAATTAGAAAGATAATCATATGGTGTTGCAAGGTACAATTGGGCAAGAGTAAGAGGTGGAGTTAAATAGTATAAAAAATTAAGTGAATTTAATTGTAGGTAATTCATCCAAGAACCCTACACATTGTTTCTCATCCTAGAAGCACATGACAATAGAATCTCTCTCTCTCTCTCTCTCTCTCTCTCTCTCTCTCTCTCTCTCTCTCTCTCTCTCTCTCTCTCTCTCTCTCTCTCTCTCTCTCTCTCTCTCTCTCTCTCTCTCTCTAACTCACTTTCTGACTCCATCCCTCCCTCTATGCCTCCCACCTTATCTATGTGTGTGTACATTCTAAAATATTTATAAGGTTACTTCAACATATTGTTTTATTTTTAAAAAATGATACTAATGTATATCTGTTTTGTCTTCCCATGTGCAAACAAAAGAAAATAAAGTTTTATACATTTTTGTTTAACATTTCTTTGATTGTAGATGGATTTTCTCTTTGAAATGTTCTAATAACAAATTTGTTTTGTAATATAATTTCTTTTACATTATAAAAATAAGAATTATAATAATTTTAACTTTTCATTAATACAATATAGTAAGTCAATTAATATATCAATAAATTATATTTATAATATTATTCTACTAATTATAATATAATTAGTAAATACAAGGTAAAAGCTACCACTAGAAATAAATTTATAAAGACAGGTCTTACCTAGCAGGTGCAACTTGCTATGAAGCAGTCAACAGTAGCACTGCGAATCTGTCCAAGCCAATAATTTTATTCATCAATTATCCAGTCAAATTCAAAAAAGATGGACTCATTCCTTTCCACCGTCCCACACTGATTAATATTTTTTTATGTATTTGCACTTGCTGCTTTTAATCGTGACGCACAAAATTTGGACAATCCCATCACTTGGTCAAGCTCGGCTAATATTCAAAATGACAAATATGAAATTTTCTACATTGTGACTTGCCAGGAAATTTCGAGCACCTGCGACTCTGTATTTAACAGTTTTCTGTCCTCATCTAAATCCGAATCAAGCGTGTGAAGTGCTTTGGTTACTGGTTAGTGATTTCCTCAACATTTCACCTTAGGACATCTTGGCTTTTCTTTAGCTCCATTACTTCCTTAAATTCCTTTCTCTGAAAGACATTTTCACTAAGGTCATTCATAATACCCTCGACCTTATCCTATTTCTCAATATTACCAACCATATTGCTAGCAGTCTTCCAGGTCCTCGTTTGTCCTTCTCCTCCATTACCCATTTATTACCCCTAATTCCTACCTCAGGCATTGGCTCAAGCATGTTAATATTTTTAATCTTCAAATAAAGCTATGAGAAGAGCCATTTAATAACCAATTCATGTTGCTCAAAGCTCTCTTCTAGCCTTGACACCTTAGCAACCAAAGTAGGGGGGTCAGGATTGGGGTTAGGAATATTATATTTAGGGGGAAAAGGGGCATCATCCTCCAAGGTCGTAAGAGACTAGTTAGACTCTGAAGCTAAGGACGACACAAAATACTTAGGCACTTCCTCCTCATTTTAATCTAGCAACTCCACATCATTTAAAGGTGGATTAGAGGAGATTTTCTATTTCATGCCTGTGATAGAGTTAAAGTGGGTAGGAAAAAACTTGGGTCTAGAAGAAGTAATAGCTTTAGGGTTAGGTTTAGCAATAGGGGCACTTGAGAACTCCACCACTAAATTTGGCTCTTGCAAGGGGCTAAGAGGATTGAAAAGGGGCCCACTGGATAGAGGTAAAGCCAGATGAAAATTATAGAGCCTAAGGATTAAACCTTCAAGAAGGAGAAGGGAATTTTCAGTCTTGGCTCTAGCAAGTAATTGAGTCAAAGAAGAACAAACCCAAAAGGAAAAAATCATTTTTATACCATACCATAGGTGGTTTAGCATAGGGAAAAGTTGGGTATGAAATCTCTTAAACCACCTATCCAAAGTGAAGTACTTCATAAGTAAAAGAGAAACATCCTTCCAAATATTAGGTAGTTCTTCTATGTTATACCCACTTTGTAACCTTGAAACCCTTTCACTGGTCTTGAAAAATCTCTTAAATTCCTCCTTATATGAACCTTTTGGCTTCTTATGAAAAGTAATTCCCTCCTATGGTAAACTTGTGATAGCAATGATCAAGTCTAGGGAGACTTTGAATGCAAATTCCTCAAAGTTCACCTCCCTCTTCTCCCAAGATCAATATTTTTGCAAATCTCAAGATCAAAACCCTACATGCCTTCAACATAATTGGTGAGGTTCTCCTTAAACACCTTCTACCACAACTTAGAATTACTTTTGAACTCATCACTAGTATCAGGTTTAGTTTGAATAAAGTATGCCCCCATCCTTATCATAGAGAGTCTAGAGAAAAAAATTAGGTAGGGAGAACCAAAACCAACAATATGAGCATGACAACACTAATGAGGGAAGCGTAAAGTCACACTGCTATTTGAAAGAGACATCTACCACCTAAACCATAAAGGAGTGGTCAAAAGGGTTGTGATAATAATGAAAAAAGAAATCCTTTGATTATACTCCATCATGATCCTTTATGTCCTCAAAGATAGTGACACAAACCATATTTGTAATATCATAACTACCCATCCATATTTTCAAAATGATTGGAAAGTGGGCCTAATGAAGCCAGTCTGTCTATGACTTTATTTTCTTCCCTTCATGTGTGACAAAGGTGGACATTTCTTAGCCTAAAAATATGATCATGACACTTGGCAATGAGGTGATCATATTTCTAGTCAAGTCTCACTTCATTCGTGAGCAATAAGATAGTATTTTTTGAATCACCTTCTATGATGATTTGATTATACCTTCTTTCATTCACAATGACTAGGCCATAATAAATTGTTGTTGCTTCCACTATACTCAAAGTTTGAAAACCTAAATTAATCATGTAGGTAAGGATTAGATTGCCTCTATGATCACAAATGACCCCACTCATACTCGCCTGAGCTCGATTTCCTTTAGAAGAGTTGTCAAAGTTCAATTTCAGCCAACCAGGATCAGGGTGAAGGGAATTTAATAAAATTATTGAATCCAATAGGTGGGGCTATGAATCTTGCCTAAGAATCAGTTAAGAACCAATTTTTATCCACCAACCAATCTAGGGCCGAGGGTAGGCTAGAATGCTTACATCTTTAAAAACAACCCATATTTTCCTTGACATTAACCAAAATAGTAACAAACAGAGAATCCCAACTATTATTTTTATCGCTAAAGATTATATTATTCCTTTCTTTCTACAGACACCGGTCAATATGGGAAAAGGTCTACTACCAGTGTTCTCTGATAAAGGGGATGATTTGGAGTGGGAGACCATATTATCATGCAATCCTTTAAATCCCCATTCTAAACCCACTCAATGAGGAACACATGGGAAATTCTCTATCTAATATTCTAAGAATACTAACAATTAAACACAATGTGGTTGTTGATTTCTTCATCATTCTCACATAGAGCACATCTATTGAAAAATTGAAAACCATTTTTTTTGAGATTATCCATAGTAAGGACTTTACCCTGGCAAGCCATCCACCAAAAGAAACACACCTTCAGAATCATTTTCGCTCTCAAAATTATAGACCAATTAAAGAGTGGAGGGGAAGGATTTCCTAGCTCAAACCCAGAAATACTATATACTTGCCATATTTTGAGGAAACCCAAATTAGCCTATCCTTAGCCTCTAGTCTAAACAAAAATTGAATTTGTTAAGAATTCTAAGAAGTTCTCAAACCATTGTGTTTAGATGAAGATAAAATTCAGATAGGTTTAATTTCCACCTTAATGGAGAAGAAGTAAGAATCTAGTAATCACTCACATGAATTCCATACCTTTCCAAAGGGATCCCTTCAATAACCAAACAAACCAAATGAAATTATAGGGGAAAAGTGGACACCCAAGATCTTTCTAGAATCTGACTCTACAACCATTGCCAACTTGCTATTGCATACCCTTTAAAAGGAGATATTTAGTTTTCATTAGGTTATTCCAAATGTGAGAACCCCTAGGAAGGATCTTAGAAGTAAAAAGGAAACAATTGTCTTTACCTTGGAGGTACTTATATTTCATGACAACCAACCAGTCCCCACATTTAGAAACAAATCTCTAGCCAATCTTAGCCATAAGGGAGAGATTTACGGACCAAGAGTCCTAAATTATCAATTCTCCCAATCTCTTATTATAATAAACATTCTCTAAGTCAATAAGGGATATTCTATTTTTTTGTTCAACTCCCAACCACTAGAAATTTTTTGTATTTGTTTAAGCTTGTTAGCCTAGGAAGTTATCCTTAATCCTCACATCTACATTACCTGGGAACACAACATGACAACTTGATCTTACATCTTCACAAATGAAGACCACATGCTCCAATAAGCATAACTTGCCAAGAGAACCTGGATCATGCCAATGCTCTAATCTAAAATCAAGAGCCTACCATGGCATCTAAGAATAAACATCTCCAATCACATGAAGATAACCACCTCTTGACAAAAAACATCTCACAACCAAAAAAAAAACTCCCAATTGTAGTGTGACACCAAACTATTCATGGTATCATGATAAGCATGCAACAAGTCTAGCAGGAACAGTCTAATTATCCATTTGGATTATTTGTAAACTTAAAGACACAAACACCAAATTCGTGATCCAATTTGCCAATCTACAATGATTAGTTAGGTTCATAGATCTCATAAGAAAAATCTATAAAATGATACCAAAACTCTACACTTACAACTTATAGCCACAATTACTCTCCATACCTTGCAAAATCTGGGCCAAATCCAGAAATTGACACCTCTATCATTTTGTTCAATCAAAGAATCATCATTGAGAACATAAGCAACAATATTATTTTTATTCTTGATAAGCTGAACTCTTGCACAGTTCTGAATAATAGACTTAGGCAGCTTAGCCTCAATACCTATGTGATTCTTCAGTTTATGACCCATTCCCAGACGCTGTCACTTCCCCTATCTGTTCATCTTCTAAAAAATTGTGAAGAAATTTTTTTTTTCACAAGTACTTTGGATTCCAATTTTAAACTCGTCACTACTCAAAACAAATGGTGTAGACTGAATGAATTTATTTCTCCGTGCCACAGAAGTCACTGCCACTTCCTACACTTGATCACATTACTCGCTCTAGAGATGTTGGGAACATTCATGAACTTTTGAGGTTCTTTTAGTGAAAATAAGGTGTAAATATGCATTCTGATGTACACTTTCTTCTCAAAATTTGCATGCTACCCAAGGTGAGTTTAAAGAGCTGGATACCATCTTTCTCTCTCCCCTTCTCTCGCTCCACTATAGAAACACAAAAATATTACAAAATTATAATTAGGAGACTCCCACTTAATTTCAAGCCTTAAGAGAAAAATTAGAAGTTTTTAATGTCTCTATGAATAACAACAATTTGCCAATGCCAAAAGTAGACCGAGAAAGAGTTTTAAAAGAAAATAGTCACTATAATTTTTTGCACTGTGTCCTAGAAAGGAAGATGCATATAACTAAATGTCACAACTATGATTGCGGATTGGAAACAAAGGCGACAGCCAAAACCCAAAAAAATTTCTTGAAAGGATAGAAAAAGCTTCCAGCAAACATTCCTTCAAGCATTACAAAGCTCGCTCACTCCTCTTCATCTAGTATGAATGGGGTCTTAATATTTGGATGCAACACAAAGAAAATTCTTGACCAATAGAAATTCCAATCAATATATACATGGATTTCATTGGAAAACAAATTTTATCATACAGACAACCAATTAACAATGCACTATCCTGTCGATTAGGAATCATAAACATATGGTCGGATTTTTGCCCTATTGCCAATAATTTTAGAAGAAATTTTTTCCTAACTAATAATTGAATTCATTAACTTATCCATATCTATATTGCCTCCAGCCAATTAAATTGCATCTAGAATTTACCCACACCATGCTCCATTTTGTGTCATTGGTCTTGTTAGTGCTCTTAGTATTGAGTATATTGGCGGATTGACCATGGAGGTGCGTTTGAAAACTAAGAGGCTTGGGTGAGGTTGGAGTTCTCTTGGGATTAGAGAACATTTGTTGAGATGGTATCTCTTTAGAGGTTTCAGAAAGAAGACCAAGGAACCTACACTTGGTGATGGGCGTGAGTCCATTCTAGACCTAGAGGAGATTGTTCTTGGAGAGAGTCATTGTGACTTGGTGTATTCTGGAGAAGCATTCTTAGTCCCCACTCTTGGTCTACTCAGAAAATTTATCTCCTTGTAGGAGATGTTTGAGATGATTCCTAGTTTTGGAATGATACTGAGTTTGATCTTCCTTGATTATAGGAGCTTACATCCATGTTGGTTGGGTGTTGTTAATGCTTTCATTTGGGGAGGTAAAGGAGATCATATTTGGCACAGCTAAGCACTTGGTGGTGTTGGTAGAAGAATGAGATATGGTTTGCATGGATGTTTCTTCCTAAAGTTTTTTGAAGTCATCTATTGTTGTTGTACTTTATTTATTTTTTAACAACAATATATGGTCTTTTCATGAGGACTTGGAGGATGTCAAATGAGTTTTTGTAGCAGGTTGGTTGTAGGTTGCAAGCCATTGTGATTTGATTATTACCACACCCTTTATGTTAGTGAGCTTGGTAGATTTGAGTTATTTTTTTGGTTAACATTGCTCATGCAACATTTGGACTACTATATAAATGTCTTCTAGTTTTTTGCACATCAAGGGTTTTTGGTGTGTTTTGTTGGAAGATGGGATTACACAAATTGTTGTATGGGCTAGATAAGTTGGCATGATTTTATTTTATGTTGTGTGGTTAGTTGGATGTGATTAGAAATTGGTTGTGGTTGCTATTCCAGCTATAGTGATTGATTCTCAGCCTTTTTATTACCATGGGATTTGGTGATTGCATTTGGATATTGGTTGAGAATGGAAAGCAGGGGGTATACTTCAAGTGGGAGGTTGTTTAGATGTAAAGACACAGCGTGAGTCAAAATTCAAGTGGGAGATTGTTGGGATGTGAATTATGGATCTTCATTTCATCTTCCCCATCTTTTTCCCTTCGTCTTCTATTGAAGACTATTGTATAAATATGAGGGAAAATACCTATGTATGCAAGCTGCAATAATAATAAAGATCTCTACTCTGCTTTCTGTTGGATGTAGACAAATAGGTGAACCATGTTAAATACTGTTGTTATAATTTTTGTGTTCCCAATTTGTCTTTTGTTTTAACACCAAGATCCATGCTATGATAATTGATAAAAATGGATTAAAGAAAGGTCCATGGTCTCCTCAAGAAGATTGAATACTCATTGATTTTATTCGCATGAATGGCCATGAGAACTGGCGGGCACTGCCTAAGCAAGCAGTTTTCAATTCTACACACTATTTTAATTTCTAATCCACATCTTTCTTTTGTTTTTGTAGTCCATCAATGGAGAAGGGTAATTTAGGTCTAATTCAAGAAAAAACTTTGGCTGATTCACCAGCCACAATCCCTAATTCTTCTGACAGATTGTATGATTTACACAATCTGTCAAGTAGAATGCTTTTATCAATAAATAGTATAGATAGTGAGGTTGTAAATGTGGATTCAAGTTCAAGTTTAGATTATCTTGAATTGAGTTGTACAAATTCATTTGCTAAGACAATTGGGTATAATCAGAAAGCACTAGATATTGAAGATGGCACATTTAATATAAAAAATCAGTATTATGCTATCGAAATAAGCACACAATATAATTCTAATGGAATATTGGATCTTGTGCATACTGATTTGTGTGGTCCTTCTAGAATGAGAAGCTTGCAGGGTGACAAGTATTTCATGTTGTTGATTGATGATTATTCAAGGATGATGTGGGTTACTTTATTAAGGGAGAAGTTTGAAGCATTGGAGAAGTTCAAGATTTTCAAAGCTATAGTTGAGATTGAGACTGGCCTGAAGCTGAAGTATCTGTGATTTGACATAGGTGGTGAATTTACCTCCGATGAGTTCAATTTTTTTTGTGAAGAGAATGGGATGAGGATACAGTTGTCTACTCCATAGACCCCTCAGTAGAATGGTGTTATGGAGAGAAAGAGCAATACAATTCAGGAAGTGGCTAGAACCACGATGATTGAAGGAAATTTTCCACATATCTATTAGAGATAAGTTTTGAGTACTGCAATGTATACCATTAATTGGGTGCATATTAAAGGTGATACCGATAAGACTTCTTATGAGTTATGGTTTGGTCATGTTCCTATAGTTAGATATTTGAGAATTTTTGTTAATAAATGCTATATCAGAAGAGATGAAGATCTAGGGAAATTTGATGCTAGAAGTGATGAAGGAATCTCTCTTGGTTATTCTACTAAGAGTAAGGCCTGTTGGTGTTATAACAAGAGATTGAAAAAGATAGTTGAAAGTACTAATGTGAAGGTTGATGAAAGAAATGATAGACAAATCATATCTTCCACATATGATTGACATGATTAGGATGTCAGTGAAAATAAAGGAAAGCAAGTGCAAACCTAGAATCAAAGTCAGAGTTATCTGAAAAAACTTGAGAATGAAGGAGAAGCTAGTTTAAAACAAAAAGTTCAAGAGTCTAAAAATTATGAAAATCCTAAGACTCCCAGGTATGTAAGGTTGAATCATTTAGAGAGTCAAATAATAGGTGATAAGAATAAAGGTGTGATGACTAGGAGAAAAATTGTTGAAGAGTATTGCTTGATTTCTAAGATTGAACCTAAAGATGTTGATGAAGCTTGTTAAGATGAAAATTGGGTTAAAGCTAGGGGAGAAGAGTTGAATCAGATTGAAAATAATAATACATGGATTTTAGTTCCTAAGCCTAAGGATAAGAATGTAATTGGAACTAAATGGGTGCTCCAAAATAAATTGAATGAATAGGATGAAGTTGTTAGGGATAAAACAAGACTTGTTTGTAGGGTTATTCTCAGATGGAAGGTATTGATTTTAAGAGGAGTTTTGCACTAGTAGCTATAATTGAAGTTGTTAGATTATTTCTTGCTTATGCTACTTACAAATATTTCAAGGTGTATCAAATGGATGTCAAGCTATCCTTTCTTAATGGCGAGATGGAAGAAGAAGTATACATTGAGCAACTTGATGGTTTTGAGTTAATAGAGTAGAAAGATATGGTTTGTAGGTTAAAAAAAACACTGTATGGATTGAAGCAAGCTCCAAGAGCTTAGTATGCCAGATTAGATAAGTATTTGATGAGACTTGAATTTAATAAAGGTATTGCTGACAACAATTTGTACTTCAAGATTGATAATGATAGCATCTTGATTGTTGAAGTTTTGTTGATGACATTATTTTTGGTGGAAATGATAGTTTGTGCAAGAAGTTTGCTGATGATATGAAGGATGAGTTTGAGATGTCTATGATAGGTGAGATGAAATTCTTTTTGGGATTGAAAATTACTTAGTTGGATAAAGGTATTTTTATATCTTAGTCTAAGCATGTAAAGGAATTGTTGAAGAAGTTTGGTTTGGATGATGCAAAGCCAGTTGGTACACCTATGGTGATCAGATGGAAGTTGACATAGGATAATGATTCTCCTAAAGAAAATCAGACTATATATATATCTATGATTGGTGGTTTGTTATATTTGACTCAAACTAGACCAGATATTATGAATGTTCTATATCTTGTTGCTAGGTTCCAAGTTGATCCTAAGGAATCTCATGTTGTTGTTGTGAAAAGAATTTTTAGATATTTGAAAGGGATAGTTGATTCTAGTTTTTGGTATCCTAGAGATGGTGATTTCACTTTGAGTACTTTTAATGATGCTGATTGGGTAGGTGATGTTGATGACAAAAAGAGTACTAGTGGCAGTGCATTTTTATTGGGTAAGAGATTGGTTTCATGGATGAGCAAGAAGAAGAATGCTATATCTTTATCTACTATAGAAGCTAAATACATTGTTGTTGCTAGAAATTGTACTCAAGTAATTTGGATGAAGCAAATGTTAAAGGATATCGGATTTATTTTCTATGAGCCTACTGCTATATACTATGATAGTTCAAGTGTTATGAATATTTCTAAGAATTTGGTGTTGCATTCAAAGACTAAGCATACATCAATCAAGTTTCATTTATTGAGAAAGAAGGTGAATGAGAAGGAATTCAAACTGGAGTATGTCTCTACAAAGGAACATATTGCAAATATCTTCATGAAGCCTTTGCCTAAAGATAACTTTGAGTATCTCAAAGAGAATCTAGGGGTGATTTCCCCTACTGATGAGAACTAAGATGCATGGAGTTGCATCAGTTCGATGGAATTCATAGAGATGTGTTGTGATCTAGATTGATGAGTGAGGTTGCTACTCAGGGGGAGTAGTCAGTGTGTGGATCACTTGTTCAGATTTGTGTGTTTATCCTAAGGAGAGACTATTTTGCAATGTGAGGGAATAATGCTTTGTATGTTCCTTTTGCATTTACGTCAAAGGGGGAGACAAGCATGTGAAAAACTTATGGGGGAGAGAAGCATGACAAAAACTATTATATTCTGTGTTGATCTCAGGGGGAGATTTTTGTGAGTTATGAGGAGATTGTTGGTTGTTGATTTATTTCATTGCATTGATTGTTTTTCACATCCATATGTTGTCATCAATCCCAAAGGGGGAGATTGTTGGATATTGCTAAGAAGTTTGCTAGAATGATGTTTTGACATTGATGTCAACATATTCTTCTGTGTATTCCAGTGTTGCAGTTATATTGAAGGAGTTGGTTGAATGGGTTTAGAGATACTTATCTCTAGTTGATTCAATAGAAGTTTCTGAGGTTCACATGATGATTTGATTGAGTTGAGAGATTTAGTATTATGGTTGATATTTAGTTGTTCGTGTTATTCAATATTCTGGATTGTGCTCTGCATTGCTCCTGAATTGTTATATCTTGGTTTACATATTTGACAAAGTGTTTGGGATGTTCATATGTGTCCTCAATTCAGATGGTTCTTGATTTGGAATTCCGTAAGTGAATCTTTTAGTTTGACAATTAGTTTGGTTGGTGTTCTTGAGGTTTGGTATAATGATGATGAAGATTCTAGTAATTGGTGATGTTGTGATTATTGTTGTGGTGATTCAGATTGCTTGTGGATGTTTTTAGATTATGTTCTATCCATTTTGATGGTCTGCATTGATCGTTGTGTGCATTATTGATCATTTTCTTGATCCGAGTGTGTTCTTTGTGTTATGCGACATTCTTGGTGGTTGTAGCATGTTGCGAATATTTGAGGCTTAATTGTTGGAGGTGTTGCATGTTTTTGGTATTGGTCTAGAAGTCCAAACTATGTCTTAGTCGATATTATTTTGGTCTACATGTAATATTGTAGCGTGTGAGGTTATTATCTTGTAATTTGTGTTGAGGATTTAACTGACCTTGAAACATAGGTTGATAATTCATATAAATATATGTAATTGTTATATTATGGATGTATTTGTTGGGTATTTGCAAGTGAGAATATTGATTTGATCTTTTAGCTACAGAGGAGAAGTGTGCAAACGTGTGGAAGAGTAGAGTTTGAGTATATGTGCTTAACCAAAACTATGACTAGGCATGAGATGATGCTATTTCATTAGTTTATGATCCTCCAGATGTAATCCAAATCTTTTTGTAAGGCAGTGAGCCTTCCCCAGGGTTGGAGACCTTCTTTTTTTTGTGATTTGAGTAGTGAGCTCTAGGCAGTGTGCATGAATGCATGTGCATTCCCCATTGTAATATATACACTTACTCCTAACAGAGTATTATCTCATTGTGGATAGGTTACCACCGTGGTTTTTCCCTTAACCAATTTTTCCATGTAAAAAATTTTGGTGTTATGTGTGTTATTGATGTGGTGTTAATTTATTCTTTTACTATTTATTATCAGATCTAAATTTAAGTTTGAGTTGTGTAGAATTTATGAGAAAACTGATTCGCCCCTCCCTCCCAGTCTGCATTGTTGCCAACAATCTACTCACATATTACTTTATTTCCATGATTAGTGCATATCCAACAAACCATAGTGTATATCTCATGATGAAACCTCAACCTCTTATAGGTATTTTCTATTCTTATGCATACAAACAATTAACATTATGTTGTGTGTGTGTATACGTGCATACACATGCTCTCAAAAAAATTTATTGTCTTCACACATATCATTATATTTTCTTCATTCGTCATAGGTATTCTATTAACTTATGCATATGTGTTACATTATATTCTTCCATACCTTTTACACACTTTGTGATTTACATTTGGTTGTTCAGTTAATACATTCAAATTCCACCGATATTGGCAAGAAACTGCCCTCAATGACCACATAGTTTTTTGCACTGTTACAATGGCAATTGCCTTCAAGATTAATCGTTCCTTGAAAATCGAACATTTTTCATGTTTGTAAGTTCTAATTGACTTTTCCTCCATTTAATGAATTTAGTAGCCAATTTACATTACAAGATTTTAAAATAGTATAGTTAAATTCTTGTTTATGTTGTAATATTCCCTTGCTGTAACTTCTATGTTGCCATTTCCACTTGCAGGCGTGCAACTTTTGTGTATCCTTCCCACAATTTTATCTTTCCTCTGTATATATCATTATATGTCCATTCTCCATTCATATCCGAAAATTTAGATGACAACCACAACATCCGACAGCTATTTACTTAACTTATACACACACACATTACATTATGGCTTCCTACTTATTTCTCACAGTTTGTAATATCGATTTGATTTCTTTCATTCACGAATTTCAACTTTTATATTATTTCACCCTATTTATAAAACTTTGTATTGACTTGTGTTTAATAATTTTTCCTACCATTAGATATTGTCGCTTCACAGCTCATCTGCACAAATTCTTCATATGCCATAACCATAGATCTTTCTCAGCTACACTATATTACGACTGAGACTTATCTTTGAGTTTTAGTAAGGTTTTCTTTTATAATATAGACAACTAATGATAGAGTCATACTTTTAACAGTTGCATCCCATGATGGTTCTCAAGTTAACAATTAAATTCATCAACAAACTCTTCTAATAGGTAACATCATTTTGTTTAAACAGTAATAGTTTACTCTTATTTATATATGCTAATATACTTCAGAATATTATTAATTGGTTTTTTTGTTAGATTAATAATCTCTTCTCTTGATTGTATCCTACTCAAGGGTGTCTTAAAAACTAGGTAAACATTGGTCTCTTTATTTCTTCTTACACTTCCTTTTTCACTTCTTCATAGTTTACCGATACTTAAATTGGTTGTTATGAGTACCTCTGACTCCCTTGGTTCTATGATAGTTTGTATTCTCCATTGTTGTTTTTGGTACATAGCCATTATGCATACAATGATAAATTGGTCGCCTCTTACATCTTCTTTCAAGTACCATAATTCCTCCTTCTCTTATGCTATGTCAACTTCCATAATTAATGTATATATGCACACATTAAATACATAAAATTTAGTTAATATTTTCCAAATTGCTTTTACTTCTATAAATTCATATGCCTAAACAACCGTCCATGTTGCTAACTTGAGCATTTGCATGATTCCAGGTTGCATCTCTCACTCTTCATCCATAAAAAATCTTGATATGTTGATCATATAGTATAACCTTTTTAATTTCCCACATACAATTTAATAACCTTTCATTTCCTTTTATTGTTGTCTCATTTTCAATACCTATACATTCCCTTTGTAAGGAAAGCTATGGTGCGGAAACACTCTCCTAATGCCAATTCACAGAGGATGTAAGCAACAATATCTATCTAATTCCTAAATTTCATAATCTCAAGATGACTTAAACAGAAGAATAGAGAACATATAAAAAACATGCACATATACACAGATTTTTACCGTGGGAAACCCTTTCAGGAAAAAACCCACACACCAAAAAGCCAAGCATCTCCCTTGTATTACAGTAAACAAAGTTACATACAATTGATAACAAAATTTTTGCAGAGGCTTAGATTGTATTACAATCAACCCAAATTACTATCACACTCATTTCCTAATGAAACTTGTAGCAGTTTGTACACATTGCAATCCATTATGAAACCTTGTGCTTTAACTATCACTACACAAAAAATAGTTACTGACAGCCTTGTCACTCCTCCATCCATCTGGTAGTCATCAAACTATGTATGGACATCACCATACGATGGATACTACACCACGGTCATTGTATGCCATTGGAATTACCATACGGGTCAGCATTGGCAACTACCAAAACCACTGTACGGGTCGGGACTGGCAACTACCAGAACCATTGTATGCGTCAGCATTGGCAACTATTGGAATCACAGAATCACCGTATGCATCAGCATTAGAAAGTACCGCATGAGTTAACTCAATACGTATGAGACAACAACCATATGGTATGTAGGAGAGAACAACCGTACGGTATGTAATTCAATAATCTCCCACTTCCTGAGGTACATACTGATATCCACGGAGTTACTCAACAAAACTAACAAGAGTTAGGAGCTTTAAGCCCCATGGAGCTCGCGCACCATTTAAATTTAACCGTGTTCATCAGCTTTGTCAATGCATCTGTAACATTCTCCTCAGTGCCAACCTTTTCTAGCTTCACCTTCATATCTTCAACCATGTCACATACAAAGTGATATTGCACATCAATGTGTTTTGTTCTGGCATGGTAAGTAGGATTCTTTTCCAAACAAATTGCACTTTGGCTGTCACATAAGATAGTGATTTGCCCTACATCAAAACCAACATCAGAACACAAGCGCTTAAGACAAACAACTTCTTGACATGCACAAGTAGATGCCATGTACTCTGCCTTAGTTGTAGATAATGCAGTTACGCTCTATCATTTGCTCATCCAATTGATGGCACCACCATTCACCGTGAACACATATCCACTGGTGGATCTTCTTCTATCAACATCCCCTGCCCAATTAGCATCTACATAACCTTGAATGGTAATAGATCTACTTGATCTAGTTGAGTTACCTTGATAGCACAAAGTGTACTGTGTCGTACCCTTCAAATATTTAAGCACTCTTTTCACGACATCCCAATGCATCTTGCTCGGATTTGCCATAAACCGACTTAATACTCCCACTGCTTGGGCAATATCTGGTCTTGTACTGACTATTGCATACATGAGGCTACCAACAAAACTCACATAAGGTACCCACTTCATGTCTTCAACCTCATCCGGAGACTTTGGATTGTCATTAATTGACAACTTCGTTCCCTGTAAAACTGGAACTACTTGCTTCTTGCAATCAGTCATATTGAACCGCTCAAGAATATTGGTAATATATTTGCTCTAGCTGAGCCAAAGTTTCCTACCAGCCCCATCTCTCCTGATTTCCATCCCCAGAATAAATTTAGCTGCCCCCAAATCTTTCATCTCAAATTACAAGGACAACTGTGATTTTAAATTTGAGACCATTCCTTTATTATTGCCTATAAACAACATATCATCTGCATATAATGCAATAATAAGTATTTGATCATCTTTAATTTTATAGTACACACATTGATCTAATTTAGACATCATAAAACCCAAAGATAAGACATATGAATCATACTTCTGATACCACATTCTGGGTGATTGTTTCAAACCATAAAGAGACTTCTTAATCTTACAAACCAAGTGTTCTTTACCTTTCTCCACAAAATACTCTGACTGGGACATATATATTTCCTCTTCAAGATCGCCATGTAGAAATGCTATTTTCACATCCATCTGCTCAATTTCAAAATCATGTGCTGCTGCAAGTGACAACAAAAATCTAATGGATGTTAGCTTAGCTACAGGAGAAAAGATTTCTCCATAGTCAATCCCTTCTTTTTGAGAATACCCCTTTGCAACCAGTCTTGCCTTGTATTTGTCAATTCTTCCATCTAGACCATACTTCTTCTTAAATACCCACTTACAACCCACATGCTTTCTACCTTTATGCAAGGGTACCAGATCCCAGGTTCCATTTTTCTCCAATGACTTCATTTCATCTTTCATGACTTCCAACCAAGAATTTGAATCTGGCATATTAATTACTTCATTCACGATTCTAGGCTCATCAACATCAGTAAGCAAAGCATAGGCACAATTAACATTCAACATTGAGTAATTAAACCTTTTTGGTGAATAACCGTACCTATCAGGTTGTCATCTCTCCCATGTGGATCTCCTTACTTCCTGTGGTGAGTCTTCATGAGGTTCATGATCATGTTCTTCTGAACTTGTAGAACCACTCGAGCTATCCTCACTCTCAGACATATTTGGATCTTCAGTCTCAAACACATTTGGGGTTTGTAATAAAGGGATTTTAACTGCTTCTTTTCCTTTTTCGGCTTTCCCTAGTTGCGGATCCGTAGATACAGGTTTCATCTCATGAAAGATAATGTTCCTGCTATACAACACCTTTTCAGTGAGAGGGTTCCACAATTTGTATCCTTTCACACCAATGTCGTAACCAATGAAGATGCATTTCACTGCTTTGTTATCCAATTTTGACCTTCTCACATTAGGTACATGAGCATATGCCTCACAGCCGAAGACACACAAATGTCTCAATGAGGTCTTCTTACCAGATCATGCTTCCATAGGCATTTTGTCGACTAGTGTTGCAATAGGAGAATGATTCAACAAGTAACACGCTGTAGCCACTGCTTTAGCCCATAAATTTTGCTCTAGACCAACATTGCTCAACATGCTTCTTTCTCTCTCCATCAAAGATCGATTCAACCTTTCAGCTACTCCATTCTGCTATGGAGTATAAGGCATATTCTTATGCCTCTTAATTCCATGATCTACACAAAATTTATCAAAATCTGCATTGCAAAACTCACCACCATTATCCGTTCTTAAATATTTAATCTTTCCCCCAGTCTGATTTTATACAAGGCTTTTAAATTTCTTAAACCAACTGAACACTTCTGATTTACTCTTCAAAAAATAAATGAATGCTCTTCTTGAATAATCATCTATGAACAACACATAATATCTTGATTTGGACAAAGAAGGAACATCCACAGGACCAAATACATCAGAGTGAACATAGTCCAGCAAACCAGAAGACTTTTGAGGACTAGAATTGAACACGGCTTTGCTTTTCATATATACAATGTTCGCAAAAATCAAACTCAAGATTACTGTCAATTATCCCCTCAACCAGGTTTTTATTCTTCAAGGTTTTTAAACCTTTCTCGCCAGTATGGCCAAGTCTATAATACCAGAGCATTGTTTTCTCTGTTGGAAGTTTAGCTTCCATTGAATTCACATCGTGTGTTTCCATAGCAGCTTGATTGGACTTTAATGAGATACTATTACAGCACATGGGTTTTGCATCTAACCTATATAGTGTTCCAATGCATTCACACTTAGCTAAAACAATAGAACCCCTGGTCATCTTACAACCATCATGCACAAAAGTTACCTGAACTCCAACATCATTCAGTTTGTTGATGGAGAGTAAGTTTCGAGCCAGAGCAGGTATATGAAGTACGCCATCAATTCCCTTTACTCTACCATCAGGGAACTGAATTCTAACTCTTCCCCTTCCAACGATATCTAGTGTGGAATCACTTGCTAGAAACACCTTTCCTCCGTCATATGGTTCATACTTTGAGAACCACTCTTTATGAGATGTCACATGGAATGATGCTCCAAAATCGACTAGCCATATATCATCAGATACAGGCACTGCCAAGGCTGCTACAAAGGCATCAACATCACTCTAAGAAGATTTAGTGTCAGAAGTACATTTCTTCTTCTTCTTTTTCTCCTCTTTGCAATCCTTCTAGATATGACCACAATTCCAATACTTTACCTTGGACTTCTTTCCACGAGTAGAGGATCTCTCCTATGAATTTGACTTTGTGTTCTTCTTCTTGCTTTTGTCCTTAGATCTGCCTCGGACAATGAGAGCTTCTTTAGCTACCTCAGAGGATTTCCTTCGCATCTCTTCTGACAAAAGTGCAGCAACTACTTCACCCATTTTAAATTGGTAGTAGTACTTCCGATGGCCATCACAAGATGACCCCATGAATCAAGCAAAGAACTCAGCAAAAACATACAATGCTCCTCTTCACTAATGGACACACCAATAGAAGTTAACTACGCAATCACCATATTGATCGTATTTAGATGATCTACCACAGATGTTCCTTCGTCCATCTTTAGAGAGTACAACTTCTTTCTCAGGAAGAGCTTGTTCACCAAAGATTTTCCTTGATAAATGTCTCCCAACTTCTTCTGCAAAGATTGTGCAGTTTTCACTTCACGGACATTCAACATAACAGAATCTGCAAGGCTCAATCTTATCAGCCCTCTGGCATTTTGATCTGCTAGATCCTAATCTTCCTGCTTCATGCCTAGAGGCTTGTTGCTAGACACAACGATCCACAGATCTCGGTCAACCAACATGTCTTGAACTTTAAGTTTCCACACCTCAAAGTTTGTGCCATTAAAATTTTCAATGTCTATTCTCCTTGACGTGCCAGCCATCTCAATTTCCAGACACAACCGATAACAACTTCGCAAACTCCCACTGACAACAAATCGACACAAAAACCAACCCTAACCAACAAGGATAACAACACCTAGCCAGGCTCTGATACCACTTGTAAGGAAATCTATGGTGTGGAAGTGCTCTCCTAATGCCAATTCGTAGAGGATGTAAGCAACAATATCTATCTACTTGCTAAATTTTAGAATCTTGAGATGACTTAAACAGAAGAATAGAGAACATATAAAAAACATGCACTTATACACAGAGATTTTTACCATGGGAAACCCTTTTGAAAGAAAACCCACACACCAAAAAGCCAAGCATCTCCCTTGTATTATAGTAAATAAAGTTACATACAATTGACAACAAGCTTTTTGCACAGGCTTAGATTGTATTACAATCAACCCAAATTACTATCACACTCATTTCCTAATGAAACTTGTAGTAGTTTATACACACTACAGTCCGTTATGAAACCAGGTGCTTTAACTATCACTACACAAAAAATGGTTACTGACAACCTTGTCACTCATCCATCCATCTGGTGGGCATCAAACTATGTACGGACACCACCATACAATGGATGCTACACCATGGTCATCGTACACCATTGGAATCACCGTATGGGTCAGCATTGGCAACTACCGGAACCACCGTATGGGTCAAGATTGGCAACTACTAGAACCACCGTATGCATCAGCATTGGCAACTACCGAAATCATGGAATCACCGTACGCATCACCATTGGCAACTACCGTACGAGTTAACTCAATACGTACGAGGCAACAACCGTATGGTATGTAGGAGACAACAACTGTATGGTACATACGGGTCCATACGCACTTCAACACCCTTTTCATATTTCTCTCTTCTGTATTTCATTCATCGTGTAAAAATTAACTTTTCCCTAAAATACATGCACAATGTTACATTGCGACAACCATAACATACTTCTATTATCTTTAGACCATCACAAATTCTCGCACAAGAAACTAAGCTGAATTTTCACACAATTGACTTTCACTTACATTATGTTGCCTCCATTCAATGCACTATTTATTTATTGAATTCGAATTGTTGATTTTGAATGCTCATTTGTTGTTCAGGTTCCTATTCTACAAAAGCAATATTCAATCCTTATATACAACATCACCACTTTTACAAACAACCTATACAAGATGCATCATCAAAAGAAAAAAGTTTCTAAGTGTTACAATAGTCATCAATATTTCACTTCAAAATGTATATTGACATCAACAAATTAATCAGTCCCCTAAATTTTGTCTAGTTAAACAGTACAATTTTTATTCTCTTGTGTTCTGTAGAATAAATTATGAAATACTTTATGTCATGATTAACCATGTTAAGTTATTATACATTTTCCGAGATTCCAATCTTTTGTGTTAAGTATTATTTTAAATTGATTTTAGTTTTAAGACACTATTTCTCTCTATGCAAGTACACAAACTATTATTAATTTAGCTTTCTTTCAATCTCTCAAATGTTTCACCACTAAATAGGAATCAAATTTCTCTATTTATGATGCCACATTTTTATAACCAACTTCTGTAATGTTCTCATCATTAAGATCTATATTTTCTTTTACTTTTCTAAATATAATTTTTTATGTTTCAACTTACTTTAATTTCATATAAATATTATGCTCATTCAACATATTAAGTAGTAAGGTTAACACATATTCACATTTTCATATATAAATAATTTTCTAATACCATGTGTTACTTCTTGTCTGTGTAAAACTCAAATCATACTTTTTAATCAACATTTTAAAAAATTCAAGCATTTATCTAAAATAGTCATATCTCTTAAAGAAAATATTAGAATTTAGTTTCTCGTGTTTGCTTTCCTTAAAGCTCTTAACTAATATGGCATGGCTTGCTCTATGCAACACATAAAAAGAAATTAAAAAGATAATGAAAGCCACCTCTATTTTAACGTACCAGAGTTTGCTTCAAACTTTACAAATGATAAAAAACATTCAATAATATCTACTGCACAGACAACTTTTACAATATTACCATCTATTTGTATCATCACTTGAACAAAAAAATCAAGTTTCTACATCCAACATATAGATAACTAATAACATATCTCTTGAACAAAGTGATCATTTTAATTAATTCAAGAATGGATGATTAAAGATAACCCTAAAAGAAATAACTAAAAAGGGTTCAAAAGTAAATTTGTCTTTCTAGCTACCTCCCTCAGCAAAGTGACTGTTAGTTTCAAACAAACGGTTCCATCTGCCAACTAGATCATAATTTCAAATTTGATTTTTAAATTACATATAAATAATAATTGATTTTATTAGTGCTTATCATAAATTGAAGTATACTATTTAAATTGAATGTAAATAAAATCTATTATTTTAAATTCTTTACGTAATAAAATCTTAGTCCTCTTT
>NC_081406.1:199819711-199838237 GCF_030272615.1 Cryptomeria japonica
TAACAAAATTCAATTGAAACCACAAATAAATCAATAATAATAAAAAAATTTAACTAGCACGCAACAGTCAGTGGCACGGCGAATCTATTTTCGCTCGCGTCATTTTCAACCACGTCATCCATTATGCAGTCAATTCAAAAAAGATGGCCTCATTCCTTTCCACTCTCCCACACTGATTATTTTGTTTATATGTATTTGCACCTGTCGCTTTTAGTTTTGACCCACAAAATTTGAACTATCCCATCACTTGGTCAAGCTTGGCTGCTCTTCAAAATGACAAATATGAACTTTTATTCATTGTCTGTTGCCAGGAAATTTCGAGCACCTAAATATGGAGGACTGGTATTTAAAATTTCTGTGTCCTCATCTACATCCGAATGAAACGTGTGAAGTGCAAAACAAAACAATGGGCCGAGCTCCATGCTGTGATAAAAACAGAGTAAAGAAAGGTACATGGTCTCCTCAAGAAGATCAAATGCTCATTCATTTTATTCGCATGAATGGCCATGAGAACTGGCGTGCACTGCCTAAGAAAGCAGGTTTCAATTCTACACACTGTTTTAATTTTTATTACAAATTTTTCTTTTTCTTTATACAATCTAAAACTGATAAGCATTCTTCTCTGGCAATGGCAGGACTCCTAAGATGCGGTAAAAGCTGTCGTATAAGGTGGGTTAATTACCTCAGACCAGACGTTAAACTTGGAAATTTTAGTTTTGAAGAGGAAGAGACTATTATTAAGCTTCATCAACTTATGGGCAACAGGTTTGTTTACTGTTCTCACTGTCTTTTCTTATTGATTTGTTTGTTCCACCATATCCTTGCTTAATGGATTGAATTGTGTTATAATACAGATGGTCGGCCATTGCCTCACGCCTGCCTGGAAGAACAGATAATGAGATAAAGAACGTGTGGAATATCCATTTGAAGAAGCAGGTTTCCCGCATGGGAATCGATCCTGTAACAAATCATTCAACATCGCCCAGCGCGGGGCACATTGAGAAAAGTCCATCAATGGAGAAGGGCAACTTAGATCTAATTCAAGCAAAAGCTTTGGCTGATTCGCCAGCCACAATCTCTAATTCTTCTGACACATTGTATGATTCACACAATCTGTCAAGCGGAATCCTTTCATCGATAAATAGTATAGATAGTGAGGATATAAATGGCGGGTCAAGTTCAAGTTTAGGTTGGCTTGAATCGAGTTGTATAGATTCATTTGCTGGGCCAATTGGGTATAATCAACAGCCACCAGATATTGAAGATGCCGCATCTAATATTGAAAATCAGTATTATGCTACCGAAATAAGCACAAATGAACTAATGTGGAAGCATAGCTCAAATGGGGAAGCTCACTATTTCACTTCAGACTATCTAGAAGATGATTCCTTGAGCTGCATGGATGGTGCAGTCAAAGATCCTCATTTGTTCAAAGATATAGAGTTGCAGAGTAATGGTGATGATTGCGATGGCTTTGGTTACTGGTTAAATATTTTGAAGCAAGCCGGGTCATCACCCATGCTATTGTAGGTCTCTCTGCATCTTTTGCGGCCCTTACAAATGGAATGGTTATTTAATTTTCAGGCTGCTTGTTTTCCCATTAAAGGAGCGGCAGGGGAAATCAGTATAAATTGAATCAACAATTACAATTTATTTACCTTTGTTTCTTTAACGAGTCTTTCCTGAATCCCAATAAATGGGGAACTGATCTTCTTCGTTTCCATAAATGTGTGATTGACCAATTCAATCTATCCAGCGTAATTTAAAAAATTGCGCACTCAATTGTAAGATCATATGTTGTAATTTAGTTTATTTTGTTTAGTGCTTAGTGCACAATCCTTTAAAGTGTTTGTATTTTTTAATTTGCTTTGAAGTTAGTGCTTCTATGATATTTTTTTTTCAATCCATCCAGCGTAATTTAAAAAATTGCATATCGTGGATAGGGAGGCAATTTGCAGAAAAAAGTAGACATATGGAACAAGGTTTTTTTTTTTTTTTTTTTTAGTAAATTGAAAGACAGTAATGGTTTTGCTTCATTGTATGATAACGAGTATATGGAATAGGGTATTAATTTGTCTTGAGGTTAAGAGTATGTAGAGTTCTTTATTATCGTGGTTGAAGCAATAACCACAAAATTTTGAAGTGTTTCATTTGGTGGATAAATATATATTTTTGAATTGAAGAGTTAAAAGTCTTTCTTTCTTTTTTTGACCAACAGTATTAGATTTTATTCTTCAAAAAATGGGGTGGATGGTTGTGATTATTTGAAATGAACATATATAGTTTGATAATAGTGGATGGTTTGAAGACTAATTATGTTTTGAATTGTTTTCAGTAATTTATTTTTATTTTTATTTTTTTACTCATATATTTTTCAATGGATAAACATGGTTGATTTGTTTCAAATTTTGACAAGGATGGAATGGGCAAGAACGAAAGAAAAGGTAAATAGAAATGCATAGCTTCATAGGTGGTTGTGGCAAAGTTTTTCTTCTATACAAATTGGAAAATGATGAAGGTTATTTTTAAATTTTTTTTGGGGAAGCCCATACGTTGTATGGCAATGAATATATTGCATGTCATGTTAATCAATCTTTACCTCAAGACTTTGTTGGGCTTCTTATTACCATATTCATAGTACAAAGGAGAAAACATTAAAGGTTTGTGCTTGTTGGATAGATACATATATTTGAAATGAAACTATGTACTTTGATGATAGAATATATTTGGAAGACCATTACAATTTTTCTTTTGTTATTACTTTATATTTTTATAGTGAACAAATTGGAAAGTGATTAAATTATGGGTAAGTGATTCTTTACATATATGAAACAGTAGTTATAGTATTGGCAGATATGGTATATATAGCAAAGAGGACTAAGATTTTATTATGTAAAGAATTTAAAATAATAGATTTTATTTACATTCAATTTAAATAGTATACTTCAATTTATGATAAGCACTAATAAAATCAATTATTATTTATATGTAATTTAAAAATCAAATTTGAAATTATGATCTAGTTGGCAGATGGAACCGTTTGTTTGAAACTAACAGTCACTTTGCTGAGGGAGGTAGCTAGAAAGACAAATTTACTTTTGAACCCTTTTTAGTTATTTCTTTTAGGGTTATCTTTAATCATCCATTCTTGAATTAATTAAAATGATCACTTTGTTCAAGAGATATGTTATTAGTTATCTATATGTTGGATGTAGAAACTTGATTTTTTTGTTCAAGTGATGATACAAATAGATGGTAATATTGTAAAAGTTGTCTGTGCAGTAGATATTATTGAATGTTTTTTATCATTTGTAAAGTTTGAAGCAAACTCTGGTACGTTAAAATAGAGGTGGCTTTCATTATCTTTTTAATTTCTTTTTATGTGTTGCATAGAGCAAGCCATGCCATATTAGTTAAGAGCTTTAAGGAAAGCAAACACGAGAAACTAAATTCTAATATTTTTTTTAAGAGATATCACTATTTTAGATAAATGCTTGAATTTTTTAAAATGTTGATTAAAAAGTATGATTTGAGTTAACCTTACTACTTAATATGTTGAATGAGCATAATATTTATATGAAATTAAAGTAAGTTGAAACATAAAAAATTATATTTAGAAAAGTAAAAGAAAATATAGATCTTAATGATGAGGCCATTACCGAAGTTGGTTATAAAAATGTGGCATCATAAATAGAGAAATTTGATTCCTATTTAGTGGTGAAACATTTGAGAGATTGAAAGAAAGATAAATTAATAATAGTTTGTGTACTTGCATATAGAGAAATAGTGTCTTAAAACTAAAATCAATTTAAAATAATACTTAACACAAAAGATTGGAATCTCGGAAAATGTATAATAACTTAACATGGTTAATCATGACATAAAGTATTTCATAATTTATTCTACAAAACACAAGAGAATCAAAATTGTACTGTTTAACTAGACAAAATTTAGGGGACTGATTAATTTGTTGATGTCAATATACATTTTGAAGTGAAATATTGATGACTATTGTAACACTTAGAAACTTTTTTCTTTTGATGATGCATCTTGTATAGGTTGTTTGTAAAAGTGGTGATGTTGTATATAAGGATTTAATATTGCTTTTGTAGAATAGGAACCTGAACAACAAATGAGCATTCAAAATCAACAATTCGAATTCAATAAATAAATAGTGCATTGAATGGAGGCAACATAATGTAAGTGAAAGTCAATTGTGTGAAAATTCAGCTTAGTTTCTTGTGCGAGAATTTGTGATGGTCTAAAGATAATAGAAGTATGTTATGGTTGTCGCAATGTAACATTGTGCATGTATTTTAGGGAATAGTTAATTTTTACACGATGAATGAAATACAGAAGAGAGAAATATGAAAAGGGTGTTGAAGTGCGTACGGACCCGTATGTACCATACAGTTGTTGTCTCCTACATACCATACGGTTGTTGCCTCGTACGTATTGAGTTAACTCGTACGGTAGTTGCCAATGGTGATGCGTACGGTGATTCCATGATTTTGGTAGTTGCCAATGCTGACGCATACGGTGGTTCTAGTAGTTGCCAATCTTGACCCGTACGGTGGTTCCGGTAGTTGCCAATGCTGACCCATACGGTGATTCCAATGGTGTACGATGACCATGGTGTAGCATCCATTGTATGGTGGTGTCCGTACATAGTTTGATGCCCACCAGATGGATGGACGAGTGAAAAGGTTGTCAGTAACCATTTTTTGTGTAGTGATAGTTAAAGCACCTGGTTTCATAACGGACTGTAGTGTGTATAAACTACTACAAGTTTCATTAGGAAATGAGTGTGATAGTAATTTGGGTTGATTGTAATACAATCTAAGCCTGTGCAAAAAGCTTGTTGTCAATTGTATGTAACTTTATTTACTATAATACAAGGGAGACGCTTGGCTTTTTGGTGTGTGGGTTTTCTTTCAAAAGGGTTTCCCTTGGTAAAAATCTCTGTGTATAAGTGCATGTTTTTTATATGTTCTCTATTCTTCTGTTTAAGTCATCTCAAGATTCTAAAATTTAGCAAGTAGATAGATATTGTTGCTTACATCCTCTACGAATTGGCATTAGGAGAGCACTTCCACACCATAGATTTCCTTACAAGTGGTATCAGAGCCTGGCTAGTTGTTGTTATCCTTGTTGGTTAGGGTTGGTTTTTGTTTCGATTTGTTTTCAGTGGGAGTTTGCGAAGTTGTTATCGGTTGTGTCTGGAAATTGAGATGGCTGGCACGTCAAGGAGAATAGACATTGAAAATTTTAATGGCACAAACTTTGAGGTGTGGAAACTTAAAGTTCAAGACATGTTGGTTGACCGAGATCTGTGGATCGTTGTGTCTAGCAACAAGCCTCTAGGCATGAAGCAGGAAGATTAGGATCTAGCAGATCAAAATGCCAGAGGGCTGATAAGATTGAGCCTTGCAGATTCTGTTATGTTGAATGTCCGTGAAGTGAAAACTGCACATTCTTTGCAGAAGAAGTTGGGAGACATTTATCAGGGAAAATATTTGGTGAACAAGCTCTTCCTGAGAAAGAAGTTGTACTCTCTGAAGATGGACGGAGGAACATCTGTGGTAGATCATCTAAATGCGATCAATATGGTGATTGCGTAGTTAACTTCTATTGGTGTGTCCATTAGTGAAGAGGAGCGTTGTATGTTTTTGCTGAGTTCTTTGCTTGATTCATGGGGTCATCTTGTGATGGCCATCGGAAGTACTACTACCAATTTAAAATGGGTGAAGTAGTTGCTGCACTTTTGTCAGAAGAGATGCGAAGGAAATCCTCTGAGGTAGCTAAAGAAGCTCTCATTGTCCGAGGCAGATCTAAGGACAAAAGCAAGAAGAAGAACACAAAGTCAAAGTCATAGGAGAGATCCTCTACTCGTGGAAAGAAGTCCAAGGCAAAGTATTGGAATTGTGGTCAGAAAGGTCATATCTAGAAGGATTGCAAAGAGGAGAAAAAGAAGAAGAAGAAATGTACTTCTGACACTAAATCTTCTTAGAGTGATGTTGATGCCTTTGTAGCAGCCTTGGCAGTGCCTGTATCTGATGATATATGGCTAGTCGATTTTGGAGCATCATTCCACGTGACATCTCATAAAGAGTGGTTCTCAAAGTATGAACCATATGACGGAGGAAAGGTGTTTCTAGAAAGTGATTCCACACTAGATATCGTTGGAAGGGGAAGAGTTAGAATTCAGTTCCCTGATGGTAGAGTAAAGGGAATTGATGGCGTACTTCATATACCTGCTCTGGCTCGAAACTTACTCTCCGTCAACAAACTGAATGATGTTGGAGTTCAGGTAACTTTTGTGCATGATGGTTGTAAGATGACCAGGGGTTCTATTGTTTTAGCTAAGTGTGAATGCATTGGAACACTATATAGGTTAGATGCAAAACCCATGTGCTGTAATAGTATCTCATTAAAGTCCAATCAAGCTGCTATGGAAACACATGATGTGAATTCAATGGAAGCTAAACTTCCAACAGAGAAAACAATGCTCTGGTATTATAGACTTGGCCATACTGGCGAGAAAGGTTTAAAAACCTTGAAGAATAAAAACCTGGTTGAGGGGATAATTGACTATAATCTTGAGTTTGATTTTTGCGAACATTGTATATATGAAAAGCAAAGCCGTGTTCAATTCTAGTTCTCAAAAGTCTTCTGGTTTGCTGGACTATTTTCACTCTGATGTATTTGGTCCTGTGGATGTTCCTTCTTTGTCCAAATCAAGATATTATGTGTTGTTCATAGATGATTATTCAAGAAGAGCATTCATTTATTTTTTGAAGAGTAAATCAGAAGTGTTCAGTTGGTTTAAGGAATTTAAAAGCCTTGTATAAAATCAGACTGGGGGAAAGATTAAATATTTAAGAACGGATAACGGTGGTGAGTTTTGCAATGCAGATTTTGATAAATTTTGTGTAGATCATGGAATTAAGAGGCATAAGAATACGCCTTATACTCCATAGCAGAATGGAGTAGCTGAAAGGTTGAATCGATCTTTGATGGAGAGAGAAAGAAGCATGTTGAGCAATGTTGGTCTAGAGCAAAATTTATGGGCTGAAGCAGTGGCTACAGCGTGTTACTTGTTGAATCATTCTCCTACTACAACACTAGTCGACAAAATGCCTATGGAAGCATGATTTGGTAAGAAGACCTCATTGAGACATTTGTGTGTCTTCGCTTGTGAGGCATATGCTCATGTACCTAATGTGAGAAGGTCAAAATTGGATAACAAAGCAGTGAAATGCATCTTCATTGGTTATGACATTGGTGTGAAAGGATACAAATTGTGGAACCCTCTCACTGAAAAGGTGTTGTACAGCAGGAACATTATCTTTCATGAGATGAAACTTGTATCTACGGATCCGCAACCAGGGAAAGCCGAAAAAGGAAAAGAAGCAGTTAAAATCCCTTTATTACAAACCCCAAATGTGTTTGAGACTGAAGATCCAAATATGTTTGAGAGTGAGGAGAGCTCGAGTGGTTCTACAAGTTCAGAAGAACATGATCATGAACCTCATGAAGACTCACCACAGGAAGTAAGGAGATCCACATGGGAGAGATGACAACCTGATAGGTACAGTTATTCACCAAAAAGGTTTAATTACTCAATGTTGAATGTTAATTGTGCCTATGCTTTGCTTACTGATGTTGATGAGCCTAGAATCGTGAATGAAGTAATTAATATGCCAGATTCAAATTCTTGGTTGGAAGTCATGAAAGATGAAATGAAGTCATTGGAGAAAAATGGAACCTGGGATCTGGTACCCTTGCATAAAGGTAGAAAGCATGTGGGTTGTAAGTGGGTATTTAAGAAGAAGTATGGTCTAGATGGAAGAATTGACAAATACAAGGCAAGACTGGTTGCAAAGGGGTATTCTCAAAAAGAAGGGATTGACTATGGAGAAATCTTTTCTCCTGTAGCTAAGCTAACATCCATTAGATTTTTGTTGTCACTTGCAGCAGCACATGATTTTGAAATTGAGCAGATGGATGTGAAAATAGCATTTCTACATGGCGATCTTGAAGAGGAAATATATATGTCCCAGTCGGAGTATTTTGTGGAGAAAGGTAAAGAACACTTGGTTTGTAAGATTAAGAAGTCTCTTTATGGTTTGAAACAATCACCCAGAATGTGGTATCAGAAGTATGATTCATATGTCTTATCTTTGAGTTTTATGATGTCTAAATTAGATCAATGTGTGTACTATAAAATTAAAGATGATCAAATACTTATTATTGCATTATATGCAGATGATATGTTGTTTATAGGAAATAATAAAGGAATGGTCTCAAATTTAAAATCACAGTTGTCCTTGTAATTTGAGATGAAAGATTTGGGGGCAGCTAAATTTATTCTGGGGATTGAAATCAGGAGAGACGGGGCTGGTAGGAAACTTTGGCTCAGCTAGAGCAAATATATTACCAATATTCTTGAGCGGTTCAATATGACTGATTGCAAGAAGCAAGTAGTTCCAGTTTTACAGGGAATGAAGTTGTCAATTAATGACAATCCAAAGTCTCCGGATGAGGTTGAAGACATGAAGTGGGTACCTTATGTGAGTTTTGTTGGTAGCCTCATGTATGCAATAGTTAGTACAAGACCAAATATTGCCCAAGCAGTGGGAGTATTAGGTCGGTTTATGGCAAATCCGAGCAAGATGCATTGGGATGTCGTGAAAAGAGTAATTAAATATTTGAAGGGTATGACACAGTACACTTTGTGCTATCAAGGTAACTCAACTAGATCAAGTAGATCTATTACCATTCAAGGTTATGTAGATGCTGATTGGGCAGGGGATGTTGATAGAAGAAAATCCACCAATGGATATGTGTTCACGGTGAATGGTGGTGCCATCAGTTGGATGAGCAAACGATAGAGCGTAACTGCATTATCTACAACTAAGGCAGAGTACATGGCATCTACTTGTGGATGTCAAGAATTTGTTTGTCTTAAGCGCTTCTGATGTTGGTTTTGATGTAGGGAAAATCACTATCTTATGTGACAGCCAAAGTGCAATTTGTTTGGCAAAGAATCCTACTTACCATGCCAGAACAAAACACATTGATGTGCAATATCACTTTGTATGTGACATGGTTGAAGATATGAAGGTGAAGCTAGAAAAGGTTGGCACTGAGGAGAATGTTACAGATGCATTGACAAAGCCGATGAACACGGTTAAATTTAAATGGTGCGCGAGCTCCATGGGGCTTAAAGCTCCTAACTCTTGTTAGTTTTGTTGAGTAACTCCGTGGATATCAGTATGTACCTCAGCAAGTGAGAGATTGTTGAATTACATACCGTACGGTTGTTCTCTCCTACATACCATATGGTTGTTGTCTCGTACGTATTGAGTTAACTCATGCGGTACTTTCTAATGCTGATGCATATGGTGATTCTGTGATTCCAATAGTTGCCAATGCTGACGCATATGATGGTTCTGGTAGTTGCCAGTCCTGACCCGTACAGTGGTTTTGGTAGTTGCCAATGCTGACCCGTATGGTAATTCCAATGGTATACAATGACCGTGGTGTAGTATCCATCGTATGGTGATGTCCATACATAGTTTGATGACTACCAGATGGATGGAGGAGTGACAAGGCTGTCAGTAACTATTTTTTGTGTAGTGATAGTTAAAGCACAAGGTTTCATAATGGATTGCAATGTGTACAAACTGCTACAAGTTTCATTAGGAAATGAGTGTGATAGTAATTTGGGTTGATTGTAATACAATCTAAGCCTCTGCAAAAATTTTGTTATCAATTGTATGTAACTTTGTTTACTGTAATACAAGGGAGATGCTTGGCTTTTTGGTGTGTGGGTTTTTTCCTGAAAGGGTTTCCCACGGTAAAAATCTTTGTGTATATGTGCATGTTTTTTATATGTTCTCTATTCTTCTGTTTAAGTCATCTTGAGATTCTACAATTTAGGAATTAGATAGATATTGTTGCTTACATCCTCTGCGAATTGGCATTAGGAGAGCGTTTCCACACCATAGCTTTCCTTACAAAGGGAATGTATAGGTATTGAAAATGAGACAACAATAAAAGGAAATGAAAGGTTATTAAATTGTATGTGGGAAAGGTTATACTATATGATCAACATATCAAGATTTTTTATGGATGAAGAGTGAGAGATGCAACCTGGAATCATGCAAATGCTCAAGTTAGCAACATGGACGGTTGTTTAGGCATATGAATTTATAGAAGTAAAAGCAATTTGGAAAATATTAACTAAATTTTATGTATTTAATGTGTGCATATATACATTAATTATGGAAGTTGACATAGCATAAGAGAAGGAGGAATTATGGTACTTGAAAGAAGATGTAAGAGGCGACCAATTTATCAATGTATGCATAATGGCTATGTACCAAAAACAACAATGGAGAATACAAACTATCATAGAACCAAGGGAGTCAGAGGTACTCATAACAACCAATTTAAGTATCGGTAAACTATGAAGAAGTGAAAAAGGAAGTGTAAGAAGAAATAAAGAGACCAATGTTTACCTAGTTTTTAAGACACCCTTGAGTAGGATACAATCAAGAGAAGAGATTATTAATCTAACAAAAAAACCAATTAATAATATTATGAAGTATATTAGCATATATAAATAAGAGTAAACTATTACTGTTTAAACAAAATGATGTTACCTATTAGAAGAGTTTGTTGATGAATTTAATTGTTAACTTGAGAACCATCATGGGATGCAACTGTTACAAGTATGACTCTATCATTAGTTGTCTATATTATAAAAGAAAACCTTACTAAAACTCAAAGATAAGTCTCAGTCGTAATATAGTGTAGCTGAGAAAGATCTATGGTTATGGCATATGAAGAATTTGTGCAGATGAGCTGTGAAGCGAAAATATCTAATTGTAGGAAAAATTATTAAACACAAGTCAATACAAAGTTTTATAAATAGGGTGAAATAATATAAAAGTTGAAATTCGTGAATGAAAGAAATCAAATCGATATTACAAACTATGAGAAATAAGTAGGAAGCCATAATGTAATGTGTGTGTGTATAAGTTAAGTAAATAGCTGTCGGATGTTGTGGTTGTCATCTAAATTTTCGGATATGAATGGAGAATGGACATATAATGATATATACAGAGGAAAGATAAAATTGTGGGAAGGATACACAAAAGTTGCACGCCTGCAAGTGGAAATGGCAACATAGAAGTTACAACAAGGGAATATTACAACATAAACAAGAATTTAACTACACTATTTTAAAATCTTGTAATGTAAATTGGCTACTAAATTCATTAAATGGAGGAAAAGTCAATTAGAACTTACAAACATGAAAAATGTTCGATTTTCAAGGAACGATTAATCTTGAAGGCAATTGCCATTGTAACAGTGCAAAAAACTATGTGGTCATTGAGGGCAGTTTCTTGCCAATATCGGTGGAATTTGAATGTATTAACTGAACAACCAAATGTAAATCACAAAGTGTGTAAAAGGTATGGAAGAATATAATGTAACACATATGCATAAGTTAATATAATACCTATGACGAATGAAGAAAATATAATGATATGTGTGAAGACAATAAATTTTTTTGAGAGCATGTGTATGCACGTATACACACACACACAACATAATGTTAATTGTTTGTATGCATAAGAATAGAAGATACCTATAAGAGGTTGAGGTTTCATCATGAGATATACACTATGGTTTGTTGGATATGCACTAATCATGGAAATAAAGTAATATGTGAGTAGATTGTTGGCAACAATGCAGACTGGGAGGGAGGGGCGAATCAGTTTTCTCATAAATTCTACACAACTCAAACTTAAATTTAGATCTGATAATAAATAGTAAAAGAATAAATTAACACCACATCAATAACACACATAACACCAAGATTTTTTACATGGAAAAATTGGTTAAGGGAAAAACCACGGTGGTAACCTATCCACAATGAGATAATACTCCGTTAGGAGTAAGTGTATATATTACAATGGGGAATGCACATGCATTCATGCACACTGCCTAGAGCTCACTGCTCAAATCACAAAAAAAAGAAGGTCTCCAACCCTAGGGAAGGCTCACTGCCTTACAAAAAGATTTGGATTACATCTGGAGGATCATAAACTAATGAAATAGCATCATCTCATGCCTAGTCATAGTTTTGGTTAAGCACATATACTCAAACTCTACTCTTCCACACTTTTGCACACTTCTCCTCTGCAGCTAAAAGATCAAATCAATATTCTCACTTGCAAATACCCAACAAATACATCCATAATATAACAATTACATATATTTATATGAATTATCAACCTATGTTTCAAGGTCAGTTAAACCCTCAACACAAATTACAAGATAATAACCTCACACGCTACAATATTACATGCAGACCAAAATAATATCAACTAAGACATAGTTTGGACTTCTAGACCAATACCAAAAACATGAAACACCTCCAACAATTAAGCCTCAAATATTCGCAACATGCTACAACCACCAAGAATGTCGCATAACACAAAGAACACACTCGGATCAAGAAAATGATCAATAATGCGCACAACGATCAATGCAGACCATCAAAATGGATAGAACATAATCTAAAAACATCCACAAGCAATGTGAATCACCACAACAATAATCACAACATCACCAATTACTAGAATCTTCATCATCATTATACCAAACCTCAAGAACACCAACCAAACTAATTGTCAAACTAAAAGATTCACTTACGGAATTCCAAATCAAGAACCATCTGAATTGAGGACACATATGAACATCCCAAACACTCTGTCAAATATGTAAACCAAGATATAACAATTCAGGAGCAATGCAGAGCACAATCTAGAATATTGAATAACACGAACAACTAAATATCAACCATAATACTAAATCTCTCAACTCAATCAAATCATCATGTGAACCTCAGAAACTTCTATTGAATCAACTAGAGATAAGTATCTCTAAACCCATTCAACCAACTCATTCAATATAACTGCAACACTGGAATACACAGAAGAATATGTTGACATCAATGTCAAAACATCATTCTAGCAAACTTCTTAGCAATATCCAACAATCTCCCCCTTTGGCATTGATGACAACATATGGATGTGAAAAAAAATCAATGCAAAGAAATAAATCAACAACCAACAATCTCCTCATAACTCACAAAAATCTCCCCCTGAGATCAACACAAAATATAATAGTTTTTGTCATGCTTCTCTCCCCCATAAGTTTTTCACATGCTTGTCTCCCCCTTTGACATAAATGCAAAAGGAACATACAAAGCATTATTCCCTCACATTGCAAAATAGTCTCTCCTTAGGATAAACACACAAATCTGAACAAGTGAGCCACACACTGACTACTCCCCCTGAGTAGCAACCTCACTCATCAATCCAGATCACAACACATCTCTATGAATTCCATCAAAATGATGCAACTCCATGCATCTTAGTTCTCATCAGTAGGGGAAATCACCCCTAGATTCTCTTTGAGATACTCAAAGTTATCTTTAGGCAAAGGCTTCATGAAGATATTTGCAATATGTTCCTTTGTAGAGACATACTCTAGTTTGAATTCCTTCTCATTCACCTTCTTTCTCAATAAATGAAACTTGATTGATGTATGCTTAGTCTTTGAATGCAACACCAAATTCTTAGAAATATTCATAACACTTGAACTATCATAGTATATAGCAGTAGGCTCATAGAAAATAAATCCGATATCCTTTAACATTTGCTTCATCCAAATTACCTGAGTACAATTTCTAGCAACAACAATGTATTCAGCTTCTATAGTAGATAAAGATATAGCATTCTTCTTCTTACTCATCCATGAAACCAATCTCTTACCCAATAAAAATGCACTGCCACTAGTACTCTTTTTGTCATCAACATCACCTACCCAATCAGCATCATTAAAAGTACTCAAAGTGAAATCACCATCTCTAGGATACCACAAACTAGAATCAACTATCCCTTTCAAATATCTGAAAATTCTTTTCACAACAACAACATGAGATTCCTTAGGATCAACTTGGAACCTAGCAACAAGATATAGAACATTCATAATATCTGGTCTAGTTTGAGTCAAATATAACAAACCACCAATCATAGATCTATATATAGTCTGATTTTCTTTAGGAGAATCATTATCCTATGTCAACTTCCATCTAATCACCATAGGTGTACCAACTGGCTTTGCATCATCCAAACCAAACTTCTTCAACAATTCCTTTACATGCTTAGACTAAGATATAAAAATACCTTTATCCAACTAAGTAATTTTCAATCCCAAAAAGAATTTCATCTCACCTATCATAGACATCTCAAACTCATCCTTCATATCATCAGCAAACTTCTTGCACAAACTATCATTTCCACCAAAAATAATGTCATCAACAAAACTTCAACAATCAAGATGCTATCATTATCAATCTTGAAGTACAAATTGTTGTCAGCAATACCTTTATTAAATTCAAGTCTCATCAAATACTTATCTAATCTGGCATACTAAGCTCTTGGAGCTTGCTTCAATCCATACAATGTTTTTTTTAACCTAGAAACCATATCTTTCTACTCTATTAACTCAAAACCATCAAGTTGCTCAATGTATACTTCTTCTTCCATCTCACCATTAAGAAAGGATAACTTGACATCCATCTGATACACCTTGAAATATTTGTAAGTAGCATAAGCAAGAAATAATCTGACAACTTCAATTATAGCTACTAGTGCAAAACTCCTCTTAAAATCAATACCTTCCATCTGAACTTTTTAGACTCTTGAACTTTTTGTTTTAAACTAGCTTCTCCTTCATTCTCAAGTTTTTTTAGATAACTCTGACTTTGATTCTAGGTTTGCACTTGCTTTCCTTTATTTTCACTGACATCCTAATCATGTCAATCATATGTGCAAGATCTGATTTGTCTATCATTTCTTTCATCAACCTTCACATTAGTACTTTCAACTATCTTTTTCAATCTCTTGTTATAACACCAACAGGCCTTACTCTTAGTAGAATAACCAAGAGAGATTCCTTCATCACTTCTAGCATCAAATTTCCCTAGATCTTCATCTATTCTGATATAGCATTTATTAACAAAAATTCTCAAATATCTAACTATAGGAACATGACCAAACCATAACTCATAAGAAGTCTTACCGGTATCACCTTTAATATGCACCCAATTAATGGTATACATTGTAGTACTCAAAACTTATCTCTAATAGATATGTGGAAAATTTCCTTCAATCATCGTGGTTCTAGCCACTTCCTAAATTGTATTGCTCTTTCTCTCCATAACACCATTCTACTAAGGGTTCTATGGAGTAGACAACTGTATCCTCATCCCATTCTCTTCACAAAAAAAATTGAACTCATCGGAGGTAAATTCACCACCAATGTCAAATCACAGATACTTCAGCTTTAGGCCAGTCTCAATCTCAACTATAGCTTTGAAAATCTTGAACTTCTCCAATGCTTCAAACTTCTCCCTTAATAAAGTAACCCACATCATCCTTGAATAATCATCAATCAACAACATGAAATACTTGTCACCCTGCAAGCTTCTCATTCTAGAAGGACCACACAAATCAATATGCACAAGATCCAATATTCCATTAGAAGTATATTGTGTGCTTATTTCGATAGCATAATACTGAATTTTTATATTAAATTTGCCATCTTCAATATCTAGTGCTTTCTGATTATACCCAATTGTCTCAGCAAATGAATTTGTACAACTCAATTCAAGATAATCTAAACTTGAACTTGAATCCACATTTACAACCTCACTATCTATACTATTTATTGATAAAAGCATTCTACTTGACAGATTGTGTAAATCATACAATGTGTCAGAAGAATTAGGGATTGTGGCTGGTGAATCAGCCAAAGTTTTTTCTTGAATTAGACCTAAATTACCCTTCTCCATTGATGGACTACAAAAACAAAAGAAAGATGTGGATTAGAAATTAAAATAGTGTGTAGAATTGAAAACTGCTTGCTTAGGCAGTGCCCGCCAGTTCTCATGGCCATTCATGCAAATAAAATCAATGAGTATTCAATCTTCTTGAGGAGACCATGGACCTTTCTTTAATCCATTTTTATCAATTATCATAGCATGGATCTTGGTGTTAAAACAAAAGACAAATTGGGAACACAAAAATTATAACAACAGTATTTAACATGGTTCACCTATTTGTCTACATCCACCAGAAAGCAGAGTAGAGATCTTTATTATTATTGCAACTTGCATACATAGGTATTTGCCCTCATATTTATGCAATAGTCTTCAATAGAAGATGAAGGGAAAAAGATGGGGAAGATGAAATGAAGATCCATAATTCACATCCCAACAATCTCCCACTTGAATTTTGACTCACGCTGTGACTTTACATCTGAACAACCTCCCACTTGAAGTATACCCCCTGCTTTCCATTCTCAACCAATATCCAAATGCAATCACCAAATCCCATGGTAATAAAAAGGCTGAGAATCAATCACTATAGCTGGAATAGCAACCACAACCAATTTCTAATCACATCCAACTAACCACACAACATAAAATAAAATCATGCCAACTTATCTAGCCCATACAACAATTTGTGTAATCCCATCTTCCAACAAAACACACCAAAAACCCTTGATGTGCAAAAAACTAGAAGACATTTATATAGTAGTCCAAATGTTGCATGAGCAATGTTAACCAAAAAAATAACTCAAATCTACCAAGCTCACTAACATAAAGGGTGTGGTAATAATCAAATCACAATGGCTTGCAACCTACAACCAACCTGCTACAAAAACTCATTTGACATCCTCCAAGTCCTCATGAAAAGACCATATATTGTTGTTAAAAAAAAAATAAAGTACAACAACAATAGATGACTTCAAAAAACTTTAGGAAGAAACATCCATGCAAACCATATCTCATTCTTCTACCAACACCACCAAGTGCTTAGCTGTGCCAAATATGATCTCCTTTACCTCCCCAAATGAAAGCATTAACAACACCCAACCAACATGGATGTAAGCTCCTGTAATCAAGGAAGTTCAAACTCAGTATCATTCCAAAACTAGGAATCATCTCAAACATCTCCTACAAGGAGATAAATTTTCTGAGTAGACCAAGAGTGGGGACTAAGAATGCTTCTCCAGAATACACCAAGTCACAATGACTCTCTCCAAGAACAATCTCCTCTAGGTCTAGAATGGACTCACGCCCATCACCAAGTGTAGGTTCCTCGGTCTTCTTTCTGAAACCTCTAAAGAGATACCATCTCAACAAATGTTCTCTAATCCCAAGAGAACTCCAACCTCACCCAAGCCTCTTAGTTTTCAAATGCACCTCCATGGTCAATCCGCCAATATACTCAATACTAAGAGCACTAACAAGACCAATGGCACAAAATGGAGCATGGTGTGGTTAAATTCTAGATGCAATTTAATTGGTTGGAGGCAATATAGATATGGATAAGTTAATGAATTCAATTATTAGTTAGGAAAAAAATTCTTCTAAAATTATTGGCAATAGGGCAAAAATCCGACCATATGTTTATGATTCCTAATCTACAGGATAGTGCATTGTTAATTGGTTGTCTGTATGATAAAATTTGTTTTCCAATGAAATCCATGTATATATTGATTGGAATTTCTATTGGTCAAGAATTTTCTTTGTGTTGCATCCAAATATTAAGACCCCATTCATACTAGATGAAGAGGAGTGAGCGAGCTTTGTTATGCTTGAAGGAATGTTTGCTGGAAGCTTTTTCTATCCTTTCAAGAAATTTTTTTGGGTTTTGGCTGTCGCCTTTGTTTCCAATCTGCAATCATAGTTGTGACATTTAGTTATATGCATCTTCCTTTCTAGGAAACAGTGCAAAAAATTATAGTGACTATTTTCTTTTAAAACTCTTTCTCGGTCTACTTTTGGCATTGGCAGATTGTTGTTATTCATAGAGACATTAAAAACTTATAATTTTTCTCTTAAGGCTTGAAATTAAGTGGGAGTCTCCTAATTATTAATTTGTAATATTTTTGTGTTTCTATAGTGGAGCGAGAGAAGGGGAGAGAGAAAGATGGTATCCATCTCTTTAAACTAACCTTGGGTAGCATGCAAATTTTGAGAAGAAAGTGTACATCAGAATGCATATTTACACCTTATTTTCACTAAAAGAACCTCAAAAGTTCATGAATGTTCCCAACATCTCTAGAGCGAGTAATGTGATCAAGTGTAGGAAGTGGCAGTGACTTCTGTGGCACGCAGAAATAAATTCATTCAGTCTACACCATTTGTTTTGAGTAGTGACGAGTTTAAAATTGGAATCCAAAGTACTTGTGAAAAAAAAATTTCTTCACAATTTTTTAGAAGATGAACAGATAGGGGAAGTGACAGCGTCTGGGAACGGGTCATAAACTAAAGAATCACATAGGTATTGAGGCTAAGCTGCCTAAGTCTATTATTCAGAACTGTGCAAGAGTTCAGCTTATCAAGAATAAAAATAATATTGTTGCTTAT